>NC_059206.1:63283912-63328676 GCF_020615455.1 Coregonus clupeaformis
AACTAAAGGACAGAACAATATTGTGATTGCAGGGAATGCAGAGGGCTTACTAATGACCTACCAGGCTCACCATGTCAGCAGGAACAAGCGGGTCAGGTGGGGGGACGCAGAGGAGGCTCGGGATCACTGTCTGGCTTTCAGGTATACAGAATAACTAAAGTTCAGTTAAAGGTTGGTCCAGAAGTGTGTTTGTAACTCCTAGGGTTAATTGCTGTGAGAATGACCATAGGAGTTGGCAAGACAGCGTAAACAGATCTGGGACCAGGCTATCGTCAGTTACAGTCTTCAATGAAATACAAATGTTTTATCAAGCCTTTCTTTCAGTCACTTTATATTCACTCACATTGTAACTCACCATTGAACAAGGTTTACTGACGTATTTGGGTTTCAAGTACTACCAAAAGACGATATTAGCATTCAATCAACGGTAGCATTTTAAAAGAATGCATCACATTCATCCACGCTCTGCCTTCAATTCTAATATTGACAGGCACCATTTGTTATCATGCATTCAATGCTAACATTGATGGCCACCATTTTTGTCATTCATTCAATGGTAATATTGACCCAATGCTAAAATTGGGTATTGCTCGCTGGCTACACTCAATGCTAATATTGACCAACCACCATCAACACCTATTTCTCGCCACTCTCTCCCACCCAGGTTTGTCTGGGGCTGGGAAGACCACGGTGAGCATGGCCCTGGAGGAGTACCTGGTGTGCCACGGTATCCCCTGCTACTCGCTGGACGGAGACAACATCCGCCAGGGCTTGAACAAGAACCTGGGCTTCAGCCCCGAGGACCGCGAGGAGAACATCAGGCGTATAGCCGAGGTGGCCTGGCCAATCGCTGACGCAGGGCTCAACAGTATCAACAGGGCTCGCCTACTGACGGGTGAGTTGGGGGGAATAGAAGGGGGATATAGTAAGACAGAGAGGAAGAGGAGACAAGTCATGAGGAAGAGAGGAAAAATAAAGGTGGAGATGGAGAGAGTCAATATGCTGCTACTTATGTTTTGCCTGTAATTCCCAGTTGATGATTTCAGAAACACTCTATCGTCATCAGGAGTTAACTATCCCGTTGTTTGTCTCCCCGTCGTCCAGGATCGTGTGAACGCCAGGAAGATCCACGAGGCTGCAGGCCTGCCCTTCTTCGAGGTGTTTGTGGACGCGCCGCTTGACGTGTGTGAACAGAGAGACGTCAAGGGTCTCTACAAGAGAGCCAGGGCGGGAGAGATCAGAGGTAACGCAAGCTAAATAACACATGCATATAGCTTATACATGTAGGCATTTTACCATAAAGAACTCTTATAGCATTAGTAAGTATGAAAAAGTGTACGAGAAAAGTCTCTAGAGAAAGTATGTAAAGTGTATTGGTTTTGACCAGCAGGTACATGATCTCATGTCTTTGGCTGTTGTTACCAGACAAAGATATGTGGTTATCGCCCAGTGAAACAGTGAGTCAACGGTTAAGCGAAGTTGCGGGTAAGATCTCAATTAGTTAGTGCACCAAGTGCTAAGCCAGTTGAGTTATAACAGTATAAACACGGTGTAGACAGTATAAACACGGTGTAGACAGTATAAACACGGTGTAGACAGTATAAACACGGTGTAGACAGTATAAACACGGTGTAGACAGTATAAACACGGTGTAGACAGTATAAACACGGTGTAGACAGTATAAACACGGTGTACATTTTAGTCATTTAGCAGACGCTCTTATCCAGTGCGACATACAGTTAGTGAGTGCATAAATTTTTCATACTGGTCCCCGTGGGAAACGAACCCACAACCCTGGCGTTGCAAGCGCCATGCTCTACCAACTGAGAGTATAAACAGGGTGTGCACAGTATACACATGGTGTAGACAGTATACACATGGTGTAGACAGTATACACATGGTGTAGACAGTATACACATGGTGTAGACAGTATACACATGGTGTAGACAGTATACACATGGTGTAGACAGTATACACATGGTGTAGACAGTATACACACGGTGTAGACAGTATAAACACGGTGTAGACAGTATACACACGGTGTAGACAGTATAACACTGAGATAGCATACACACGGTAGACAGTATACACACGGTGTAGACAGTATAAACACGGTGTAGACAGTATAAACACGGTGTAGACAGTATACACACGGTGTAGACAGTATACACACGGTGTAGACAGTATACACACGGTGTAGACAGTATACACACGGTGTAGACAGTATACACACGGTGTAGACAGTATACACACGGTGTGCACAGTCCAATTAAATGCTTACTTGTAGGTTCCTTCATGCTAAGCTCTGAGTTGTACGCATGAGACAACGTACTGTGAAGCCTAGTTATGCTGTCCTAATGGTCAAACTGGTCAAGACATGATCTACCAGGTGCTGTATGTCAGGCAGTGGAATGACAACTTGAATGGGAGATGGGGTGGGATTCAGCCCCGATCAAGCGTGTCCTCAGACCACACTATTAAGAAGCTTGTCTCTTCAAGTCATGCCAATCTGGATGATAAGCAGTGTGAACCATGTCGACAAAAAGCCTGATTTAATTTAATTTGTGTGACTTGTGCAGTGGTTCCCAACCAGAGGTACTATGACCCCTGGGGGTACTTGAGGAGACTCATGAGACCGTAGGGTTACTGTTAAAATGCACATGAGGAGGTCCTTCAGGGGTACTCCGGGCAGAGCAGAATTCAGTTGGTGGTACAGTAACTGATAACGTTTGGGAACCACTGACTTAGTGGGGCGGCGCACAATTGGCCCAGCGTCGTCCAGGGTAGGGGAGGGAATGGCCGTCAGTTGGTAGAGTGCGATGGCTTTGGTAACGGCAGGGTTGTGGGTTGATTTAATGGGCCAGTATGAAAAAAATAAATAATGTATGCACTCACTAACTGTAAGTCGCTCTGGATAAGAGCGTCTGCTAAATGACTAAAATGTAAATGTTAGTGGATAGATATTACCTTCCCTGCAACTTTAATGAAGTCACAACCTTTCTGCAAATTAGGAAATTACATATTGATTCATTGATTCATATTCAGCTATCGTTATTCATGCCAATTGAGTGACTGATTCAGCTATTTTATGAATTAATTGTGAATGTTTTCTCCATCAGGTTTCACTGGGATAGACTCGGAGTATGAGAAACCAGAGGCCCCAGAGCTGGTGCTGAAGACTGACTCCTGCAGTGTCAATGAGTCTATACAGCAGCTCATTGACCTGCTACAGGAGAAGGTGAGAGAAACATCCATCCATTCATCCATCCATTCATAGATGAGGTTTGATATAAACAGATGAATTGAAACCTGAAACATGGAGGCATGGTGTCACATTTAATTCCCACCACTAGAGGGTAATGTCTTCACACTTTCAGATTGGGATTCACATTTCCAGAAAACTAACTCCTCACAGCTGTATAACTGCCACTTTCACACCCCTGAATTCATATCCAACACAATCAACCTCTTGGATGTTCTCGTTTTGCAATAACGTTTTGTGCATTTTCACTGATATAATGAATGAATATTTGTAGGATATAGTGCCGGTGGATGCTTCCTATGAAGTGAAGGAGCTGTACGTAGTGGAGAACAAGCTGGACCTGGCCAAGACAGATGCTGAGACACTGCCTGCTGTGCAGATTGGAAAGGTAACCGTTATCATCAAATACCATTTGTGCTAACGCCTTCTGGTATTTTTCGAGAGTCTAGGGGGTATGGAAAGATAATTGGTTGTAAGATTCTAAAGGCCTATGTGAAAGTGATAAGTGAATGTGATGAGAACATTTCTGAAAGCATGTTTGACCACACTCTGAATGCTGTTGAACCATTATTTGAGTGCTGATTGACCGCCGTTTGACCACAGGTGGACATGCAGTGGGTTCAGGTGCTTGCTGAGGGCTGGGCCACGCCCCTGAACGGCTTCATGAGGGAGAGGGAGTTCCTGCAGTGTCTCCACTTTGACTGTCTCTTGGACGGTAAGACAGCACGACGGCCCTTTCTCAATAGTCTTTCCTTGATCCCCTCATGTTTTCCTATTGTCCTCGCCTCCTTCTCAAAATGTCCGCCTTTCTTAGTCCTCCCACTGACATTTTGAGGAGGTTGTAAATCTGCTGTGAAAAACACAGGTGTATTTCTCTCACAGTGAAGTCAAATGAATTGATGGGTGTCATGCTCTATAATGGACACTAGAGGGAGATGAAGGCTCACAAAAGGACATGGTGGAACTTTACAAGTGGTCGGATTATCCTCAATATATTACCTCAAAATGACCAAATACAATTGAATACATTAGTCAATCAAAAGTAAGTCTGATTTTAGATGAAAGAAACAGAGGGATAATTTGACCATGCTATTGTGTTGAGTCATCGGGATCGTTTTACACTTCAGGCTCAAGACTCAGTCATTTATATTCTCTGGAAACAAATATAACCGGTATCTTTTGAGTTGGGCTAAAGGAGCGCCGCGGGGCGCGCCGTCTTGTAACCCAGTCTTGGTATTGTTGAAACTGTGTAATTACACCAATTTCCTACACAGCGTTTGAATTTCCAAAAAATAGTCAATTTGCTTTTATTGCCCACATAACACTGACCCTTAAGGCGACGTGTGTGATGTGTTGCCAATACATACTGGCGCGAACACACACAAATGCACACACTTAGCATAAAAATGTGTTAAATAGCCGAAATGATAACCAAGCCAGTGTTTCATTAGCTGTCCGATATCACAGGTGTTCCTTACAACAACAACTCTCCATTCTTCACAGCACTGTATCCAACAAGAGTCTGAACGTCCCAAAAAATGTTGGGATCAGGTCTGGGTTTTCTTTTGATATCGTTTCAATATGTTTTGGACCAGAGCTAATGGCAACTATGCTGTGGAAAGTAAAGGGAACTGGGCCTGTGTAGTGTGTGTGCTTGGGAGAGAACGCTGAATGAAATGTGTCGATGTGCAGTGTCCTCACTCGGGTTTGGCGTGTTTGTCCTAGCGAGGGAAATGTGAGCGGAGGAAAAGGATGAAGCCTCAATATTGATTGCCTCCACAAACGATCACTTGTCTATTTCCAGTTCCTTCTAGGGATTTCACAATGCTGGAGGAGCTTCCTTCCACACAATAACAACTGAACCAAACATGATTGGATAGACTTGCAAATGTTATTGAATAACAACTTTTAGAACCTTTAACCTCACTTTAACTAGGGTTGCAAAATTCTGGTAACTTAGGTTCAGAAATTTGTTTGGAAGATTCCTGGAATTACGAGGAATACAGGAAATACTGTGGAATCTTCCAACCAGGATTTCGGGTAAACTAGGAATTTGGTAAAGTTAACTGAATTTTATAAACTCTACTGTCACTTTACATTGCACTGTCCCTGATTTGGAGTCCAGTTAGTGGAGAGAGACAAGTACAACAGCATTTGCAAACGGGGTGTAAAGACTCCATGTTTTTAGCATGGCCAGGCTGGGACAGCAGGCACGCTCTGTGAACGTTTTATTGAAGCCAGCTGTAAAAGATCAGGACCAAGGAGTGGGGCGGCGGGTGGGGTGGGCAGCAATGGTATCCCATCCAACAACACACCATCTGATCCAATAGGATGTGAAAAGGCCGGCCATGCTGGGTTTAATCAAGGTGTAGGGCTAAATTAATCTGCCAACGCGTAACACAGGGCCTCTCTCTCTCGGTTCTCTCTCTCGGGCTCTCTCGTGCCTCTCTCAGGCTTGGCCGGGTCCGTCATCGTTCTTTCTTTCTTTCTTTCTTTCTTTTCTTTCTTTCTTTCTTTCTTTCTACGAGGTAGAAACCAGCTGAATGCACAAGACTGGATGGTGGTTGTTACTAATCACACTGATATCTAAAACTTCTAAGTATTCCTGGCATAGTATGCAGTAGGTATGCAAGCAAATGGAAGTATTGTAAGAGGGACTGTGATGCTGCAGTTTTGCTGATGGGGCTGTCTGGTTTCTGACCTATCAACTTCCTCTATTAGCTGCCTGAAGTTGATTTAGTCTGTGTTTCAATGCACTAACACGGCTAACTTCCACGTCTCCTTTCCTTCATTCAACCACTGTCGTATTTTACAAATGTATCAAGTACAATTGACCCCCTCAATCAACCAACCCACCTGTTCCCCTCCCGTCCCCTAGGTGGGGTCATAAACCTGTCGGTGCCGGTGGTGCTGCCGGTGTCCGGGGCGGACAAGGAGCGTCTGGACGGCGTGACGGCCATGGCCCTGGTACGGGCCATCCCTCCGCAACCCCGAGTTCTACGAGCACCGCAAGGAGGAGCGCTGCGCCCGCCAGTGGGGCACCACCTGCAAGGACCACCCCTACATCAAGGTCAGTGGTTAGTTCCAGATACCCCTACCACATAGACAGGCAGGGCAGCCACCGTCCGGTCCACTGCAGCGCGAGGGGTGTTGTGCCAGGAAAAAGCTGTCAATGTTGAAAACTGTTGAGTAACACCCCTGCATCAAGGTCAGTGGTTAGTTCCAGAGAGCCTATCACATAAACGGACAGTGGGGGCTACGGACCGTTCCACTGCACAGAAAGGGGTGTCTTGACTTGCCGACAAAAGCTGTCACTATTGAAAACTGTCATGTAACATGTTGAAACGACAGTGTTTGTTATCTTTGTTTTGCTCAAACCGGTGCTCGTGACAGCTTCAGGTGACAGTGTATGTCATGTGTGACAGGGAGGAGCCTTGAAGTTCTCACACCTCCCTCCACCACGTTTATTATCATACACCCATACCTTCTGTTACGGCTACACAGTCTCCAGAGCTCTTTAGAATATCCCACTGATGGTTATTATGAAATGGAACTCCTGGTGATAATACTGAACAATACAGGCAGGGCTCCGAAATTACCCTTAACGGGGTTGCTTGGTAAACACTCTCCCCATGTCCAACTCAACCACCTTCTTTGGCCTTGTACGCACGCCACACACACACACACACACACACATTCGTTCTAATAGAAGACAGATTCTAGGTGACCTCTTTCCTCAATGCTGCTTATGGAAGGGGACTGAATAAGAAAGGAGCTGCTCTCGCCTCCTTCCCCTGTCAGAACTGCTTGTGCAACTCTCATTCCCCTCGGACCGCCCCCAATTCGCACACATGTTTTATTTGATACAGTCTCCCCCCTCGGCCCTCCATCTGGCCCCTTCAAATTGCATTTTATTACACAGGGCTTTAGTAAAGCTTATCTGGACTTGGAGCTGGCCCCGCTTGAAACACACATACACAACCTCAGCAGCCACCCACCCCTTATCCATTCCAAATATACCCCAGCAAAGTAGCAACAATTGTTTCCATCTGCCTCATATTGACTGGTTATATCAGTGGGTGCTCAGGTAGACTTGATGGCGAGGAATGATCCTAACCCTGTGCTTAAAAATAACAGGCACTAGCCGACAAGAGGGGATCAAACCTGGAAACTGCATCTCTCTCACACACACACACACACACACACACACACACAAGTGCAGTTGCACACACACGCCGCCACGTCACACAGCAGGACTGGAGACCTATAACCGGAGACCTAAACCCTATCCTCTAGACTGATGGTGGCAGTAGCCGGGCTAGGGTTATTTTTGCTAACTGTCTCGGGACAATTTTGTCTCCCTCGGGACAATTTTGTGCCTTGTTGCACACACACACACACACACACACACACACACACACACACACACACAGAGGGAGCTGGAGTAGTGCTATACTGTCTTCAACCTAACTCAGTCTGATGATTTTAAACACACTGAACAGACACACTTAACACTTAACCTAATTGTAAAGCCCTGCCCTGTTGAAAGTCATTGGCTGGGTGAGGTACTGTGAATCTGAATACCACATAGGCCTAGTGAGCTAGGCGTCTCTCCTGTTTCACTCAAACTGACCTTCAATTCAACAAAGACTTGAGTTGAACAGTCAACACTATCTTCAGCGTCTGTCATCCATTCTGGGTTGGTGTTCAGTTGGAGACACTGTCAGTTTACCAAGAAAGCAGCGTGGTTGGCTGTCCATCAGCTACCCATAATCCTCTAGTGCTTCTGAGTCTGGTGGCTCTGGCCCTGCTGCAGGCAATGCATGCTGGGTAGTGGGTTCTCCCAGACCTGTCACTCACTGTTTCTCCAACAGTGCCTCCTGTCCTGTCTCCGCTGTGTGTGTACAGCTTGCTATGATTAAGGTGTCACACAAGAGGGGGTGTTAACTCCTGCGCTGGAGCGATCATCAACACATTCCTCGCGGGCGGCAGCCCTCATCCCGATTGCTGAGATTTAGGAATAACCTGCTCAGAAGCATGTTAATCACGCTTTCCGTTTACTCCTGTAGGCGAAGAGCCTTCACGCTGAAACTACAGCATGCTGAATTGTTTAATTCTAGCAGGAGCCTCTATATCTAAAACACAGTGTGTGTGTGTGTGTATTATCGTGTAAATGTGCGGGTTATCCTGAGCTAGCATACTACTATCATTTTCCATCTTAGAATGTTTAAAAGATCTAATGTGTGTTTGGGATTTGAATTGAAGCGGTTTTCTCAGATTGGTCTTTCGTTCAGCCTAAAAGTAAGGGCTGTCTGCCTGGTTTACCACTGATCTGAAGCCAGTAGATCAGACTAGGGTGCAGGTAGTTAGTGGTTAAGAGCGTTGTGCCAGTAACCGAAAGGTGCTGGTTCTAATCCCTTGTTTGATATCAGGTGAAAAATCTGTCTGTGCCCTTGAGCAAGGCATTCTAACCCTAATTGCTCTGCAAGTCGCCCCCTGGATAAGAGCTGCTCAAATGACTAAAATGTAAAAAATGTAGTTGGATTTAGGAATGAATGCACTTCTTACATCGTTACACTAAACTCCTCCATCCATCCTTCGGCTTATTATGATAATAAAAGGAGACTTGTAGCCACTTCTGTTCTCTCTCTCTCAAATATGTTTCATTGAAGACTAAAGATATATGCAGTGTACATCATCTTGTGAATAATATAAGCGCCATTTTCTTAGTTGTGTTGTGAAAAACAACCCCCTGCCTTCTACAACTTGCAAAGGCTTGGGCCAAGTGCACTACCAACGTCTGTCAGAAACAGTCAGTCAGTGCTACTGTGGAATCCTCTCAGAATATAAATCATAGGCTGTGAAATCTACAATCAGCCCCATACAGTTAAATCCATATGAATAAACCCCATTTAAATCAAAACCATTACATGCCAGTGTGCCCATAAGGGGGAATCATAACTGATCACTGGAAGAATTATATTATTTTCTAACCTTAACTCCTTGAGATATTGAATAGCCATCTCTATAAGACACCGTTGTGTACTTCTGGACTCCCTGGTCCTGCCGTAGTCTATCCATAGTCCTGACGCTTTGATGGCTTTAGTACCTACCCTGCAGAGTGTACTCCATAGAGAGCTCTATTACGGGGCAGGTCCAGTGGTTACAGTGTAGCCAGCACAGACTCCAGTAGTAAATGCCCAGAGAGGCAGACCAGGAGTTATAGCCTGAAACAAAGCTGGCTTTGCCTGAGTTTAGCAGTACTTTGGGGACATTAGAACAATCGGTAAGGAAAAATAATGCGGTCAGAGTATCATGGATGGTGTCTCATTGTGGATTACATTACACATCATATTTAGTCTTCCTCTGAGTTTTTTTTGCGAAAGTCAAGAGAGAGATGCGGTCAAAGGCATAAAGCAAAGGGGATTCTTCATTCTTTCTCACTGGGTTCCAATTTGTAGGAGTCTCTCGTTCAACTTTTTTATATGTTGTATTTAAAGTTGTCTGGGGCTGTTATTGATTTTATATACGTAATCCCGCCCCACTTGCAGCGGTTGCCAGATTGGGAAGGTTTACTGTTTGCAGCGGTTGCCAGATTGGGAAGGTTTATGTTTGGAACAGTCCTTAATGGGATGTATGCAACTTGGCATGAACATGGTAGAGGAGTTTTTTACTCAGTTTCAAATTGATCCATAGCCTCAGGCTCTTCATGTACCTCTGACAGGATTGGATAGGTATAAGCAATATGACCATTACTGCACCTTGCTCTTCTTTGATAGGCTATCTGAAATGTTCACCATATTGCTTACACCTATCCAGTCCTTTCAGATCTGCACAATACCCGGAGTGAAATAAGTTCTGGTAAAAGGTAATTGAAATGTCCTGGAAAATGTTTTTTTTTTTTTTTTATTATGGGGGTACAGTGAAGGTGTAGTACTGTATGATGCTGATGGTCAGAGTGTTGTCTCTGTCTGGTCTAGATGGTAATGGAGAGTGGAGACTGGTTGGTAGGAGGAGACCTGCAGGTCCTGGACAAGATCAGCTGGAACGATGGCCTGGACCAGTACAGACTCACCCCCACTGAGCTCAAACACAAGTTCAAGGAGATGAATGCAGGTAATGTGAAGAGAGTTAGCGAACAGAGAACAGCCTAACCATCTGTTGAGCCTCCATCTCTCCTCTCCTCTCCTCTCAGTTTAAGAAAAGCAGGATCTCAATCAGTCTTTCTCTGACCTTTTTCTCCCTCCAGACGCAGTGTTTGCCTTCCAGCTGCGTAACCCGGTGCACAACGGCCACGCCCTCCTCATGCAGGACACCCACAGGCGTCTGATGGAACGGGGCTACCGCCGGCCCGTCCTACTGCTGCACCCACTGGGCGGTTGGACCAAGGACGACGACGTGCCTTTAGAGTGGCGCATGAAGCAGCACGCCGCCGTGCTGGACGAGGGCGTGCTCAAACCCGAAAACACCATCGTGGCCATCTTCCCGTCGCCCATGATGTACGCCGGCCCCACTGAGGTGTACAGACTCACCATGAAATAAAACCCATAGAACGGTCCTCCCCATTCAAGTCAATGGTTGAAATAATGGGTGGACTGGCAGCCAAGTCCATTCCATGGATTCTATTTCTATGGACCTGACAAAGTCTGTAACACAAGCCAAAGTAATGAGTACACTTGGGAGCACAGTTCGAGAACTGAAAGATTAAATGCTGCCTGATGGTCACAGGATAAAATATGATGGGACAGTCCGATTTAGACTTAGAAAGTTGAATATTATTTCTGTCCTTTTATGTTGTCTTTACTTGATGCTTGTCTAGCTGTTTGAAGTCTGCTGTGCTTTAATCATGTAGCTTGTGGGTTATGGGGAGATGATCATTGAGACCAGACTAAGCTATGTTAGTTCTGTTTGGGGAACACAATGGCGGAAGAGAAATGGCCCATCATCTGTCTGTGTGATCTTACAGCTCATATAAATGCACCTACAAAAGCTTCTTATTGTTAAAAGTAGATCCAACGCGTGCTTTCTGCTTTTTTGGGGCCTTCTGAAGATAAAGAAGCTTTTTAATGTAATTCCATTGTCCTCCAAGAGTTGCTGCATCTTCTCTCTACTTCAGTTGTCTCCTCAATTCATTCACCGTGGTGCCGAGTATAATGGATCCCTTCCCTTCAGATGCCCTACACCCATACAATATAAAGACTTGCTGTGCCCGAAATTATACAACATGCCTATGTGCAGTCCATAACCATACATTTAGAAGAAAATAAACTGAACAAACTACTACAATATTTTTCCGGCCTCATCCAATACCCTATGAAATGTTATGTGCGTTTGACTACATATGCTACATTCCCATCCATCATAAGTCAAGTTTATTTGTCATACGGTGCCTTCAGAAAGTATTCATACCTCTTGACTTATTCCACATTTAATGAAATGTGGTTTTCTCACCAATCTACACACACCCCTAATGATGACAAAGTGAAAACAACATGTTTTTAGAAACTTTTGCAACAAAATGAAAATTTCAAATACAGAAATATCTCATTAACATAAGTATCACAACCCTGAGTTAATACATGTTAGAATCACCTTTGGCAGCGATTTAATGCTGTGAATCTTTCTGGGTAAGTCTCTAAGAGCTTTGCACACCTGGATTGTACAATGTTTGCCCATTATTTTGTTCAAAATTTTTCAAGCTCTGTCAAATTGGTTAAGGTATTGCAACATGATTTTACGATTTAGTTAAAACTGTAACTGGCCACTTCAGAACATTCACTGTCTTCTTGGTAAGCAACTCCAGTTTAGATTTGGCCTTGTGTTTTAGGTTATTGTCCTGCTGAAAGGTGAATTAATTCCCAGTGTCTGGTGGAGAGACTTAGAACCAGGTTTTTTCCCTGTACTTAGCTCCATTATGTTTATTTTTTTATCCTGAAAAACTCCCCAGTTTTTAACGATTACAAGCATACCCATAACATGATTCAGCTACCACTATGCTTGAAAATATGGAGCGTGGTACTCAGTTATGTGTTGTCTTGGATTTGACCCAAACATATTCAGGACAAAAAGTGAATTGCTTTGCCACATTTTTTTGCAGTATTACTTTAGTGCCTTGTTGCAAACAGGATGCAAGTTTTGGAATGTTTTTATTCTTTACAGGCTTCCTTTTCACTCTGTCAGTTAGGTTAGTATTGTGGAGTACCAAATGTTGTGATATCCTCAGTTTCTATCACAGCCATTAAACTCTGTAACTGTTTTTTAAAGTCACCATTGGCCTCATGGTGAAATCCCTGAGCGGTATCAAATCAAATCAAATTTTATTGGCCACATGTGCTGAATACAACAGGTGCAGACATTACAGTGAAATGCTTACTTACAGCCCTTAACCAACAGTGCATTTATTTTTTATTAAAAAGTAAAATAAAAACAACAAATAAATGTGTTGAGAAAAAGAGAGGAAGTAAAAATAAAATAACAGTAGGGAGGCTATATATACAGGGACCGGGCAGAGAGCCACGGGTGCGGGGGCACCGCTAGTTGAGGAAGCGAAGCAATATGTGCCATGTGGGTAGAGAGTTAGTGATAAAATGAAGGATCGCCCGTATTTTGTGGTGACTGGATGTATTGACACACTATCCAAAGTGTAATTAACAACTTCACCATGCTCAAAGGATATTAATGTCTGCTTATTTAAGTTTTACATCTACTACACACGCCTTTCATGCAGGCGTTGGAAAAAACTCCCCTGGTCTTTGTGGTTGAATCTGTGTTTGAAATTCACTGCTCGGCCAGGGACCCCTACAGATAATTGTATGCAAAACGTCAGAGATGAGATAGTCATTAAAAATCATGTTAAACACTATTGAGTGGCGCAGTGGTTCAAGGCACTGCATCGCAGTGCTAAATTTGAAAGCCACTAGAGATCCTGGTTCAATCAGGTTTGCCGCAGAGCTGCCGCGATCGTAGACCTGCATGGGCGGCGACAATTGGCCAGCGCGTCAGGGTGGTGGAGGGAATAGCCGTAGATGCAGTTCAGGCCGAGAGCATGGCGCTTGCAACGCCAGGCAGGGATTCAACGGGGGCAGTGAAAAATATGTGGCTCACTAACTGTAAGTCGCCTGATAAGAGCGCTCACAAAATGACTAAATGTAAAAATGTAATGTAATTATTGCAGTCATGTAATGTATTAGTGACTTGTTAATCACATTTACTCCGAACTTATTTAATAACATTTAGGTTTTCATATAACAAAGGGATTAAATACTTATTGACTAAAGACATTTCAGCTTTTCATTTTTTATTAGTTAGTAAAAATGTCAAAAAACATAATTTCACTTTGATATTATGGGGTATTGTGTGTAGGCCAGTGACAATCTCAATTTATTCCATTTTAAATTCAGGTTATAACAACAAAATATGGAAAAAGTCAAGGGGTGTGAATACTTTCTGAAGGCATTGTATGCACAGGATACACATGGTACGCATGGTACAATGCTTACTTGCAGGTTCCCTATCGACGATGCCACATGATAAGAGGAAGCAAGTTAAGAATAATTCAAAATAAACTCAATGTAATAAAACATTTAGTACATTTAGCAGGAATATAAATCCCGGGAAGGCACAGTAGGATATTTACACATGTGCCGGGGAGGAGCATAAAATAAAATAGCTGCCAGATTGGAGGGAGTGGGTTCACATGGCTCTGGCCCTGAGTGTCCATCTTAAGACCCGCTTCCAACCTGGCAACCAGCTAACAAAACAATGCACTTCATCCCTCCCTCTCCAGACTGCCTACAGAGTTTAACTGTTTTTTTTTCTTCTCCTAACTCCTTTTGTTCTCTCATCAAGGGCTTTTAGTTTAAGGACTAGCGTTTTAGGTTGAAGACTTCCAATTTTAAGACTTGGATGGGAGGGTATGGGTGGGTAAGTAGGTGGATAGGCCAAAAGAATGAAGTTTGGTTTTTTTAGTATTTGAAACTTACTATATTGTTGTTTTGTAATGTGTGGTAAAACCAGATTCTCGCAATTTCGACGGTGGACGCTATGGGATTTGAGCACTCCTGGGTTCAAACGCCGTCACTGTGAATTGACTGCTTATTATTGAAGAAATTGCTTTGTAATGTAAAGTTATAGGGTTAAGCCGCATCGGCAGCAGCAGCTTAAGAGCAATTGCCCACTGGTATTTAGGGTAATTGTGTTCACCGCACGTGATTGGGCTTAATCAGTCAAGGTAATCAAGTGCTGTTTTTCCCTTCCCATCTCTCTCACCACAACGTGCCTGTTGTGGCAAGGCCTCCTTGTTTTTCCAACCCACTGAAAGAGCTGCCCAACCACTTCCCCTTCTCCTGGCTTACCATTAAAACGTGCTAAACGTTAGCATTCACTTTGAGTGACCAGAGGGGTTTTCCCATTGAAAATGCTAAAAGGTAGCATTAGCGCTAAGTCTAGTATTTTTCCCATCAGAAATGCCAAAAGTTAGCATTGACATTCATTTTGAGTAACTAGTGTATATATATATTTTACCATAATACCACAGGTGCAGTGGCACTGCCGTGTTTAATGCGGCCGCGCCAACTTCTACATTGTGGGTCGCGATTCGGCGGATGCCCCATCCAGCCAACAAGGACCTGTACGGTTCACCCACGCGCTAAGGTCCTCACCATGGCGCCTGGACTCATCACCCTGGAGATCGTACCCTTCAAGGTGGCCGCCTACAACAAAGCCAAGAAGGCCATGGACTTCTACGACCCCAAGAAGTAAGTCCTGTCACTCACTGTTTGTTTTTCAGTCTCCGTCCATCTCCTTGTTGTGTGTTTGTGTATAAGTGTGTTGTCTGTCTGCCTGCGATTTTGTGTTTGCATGAAGCACAGGATGATTAGTCCCAATGGAATAATGAGCGTCTTGAGGAACTAAGAAACAACTGTGGATGTACTCATGGCCACCAGTGTTCTTCAACAATAGATGTAATGAAGTCCAAATGTTATATTCTTGAAGGTTTTAAGATGTTTCATCATGATGATGAGTCCTGGTCATACAGGTCTTGGTGACCTTTCTCAACCAATCAGAATTAGTCACCATTTAGTTATCCTTTTACCTAGATATCAAAATACTAGTAATATATATATACTGCCTTACAGTCTTGAAGCGGTAAGTAGAAACAACAAAACGCTTGCAACGCAAAAGAAAATGAGGTTTAATTTTTTTGCCTTTATTTAACTAGGCAAGTCAATTAAGAACACATTCTTATTTATTGGACAAGTGTAGGTAGTAGATACCTCCCTGTTTCAGATTGTTGTGAACACGCTCCAGATATCCATCGGTCACAGGAATGTTGTTCAACAGCCGGGTAAACATTATCATGCCTTCCTCTAAAATAACCCAAATTGATCATTCATTAAGCTCTTCCACTCAAATCTCCCATGTGTTTCTTTCATTTTATTAGAGCAAACACAAAGCCAAGAATAACAGAACTTCTTTGCTTTCCTATGTGTCATAGAGTTTTGTGGCTTTTCAGAGCTTTTGAAGTCGCTCGGAAATCACCTATATCCGGCATAATTAGTCTGTAAAAGTCTGGTATAATGATACTGCAGACTTATGACTAACGAAAAATCGGATCTCAGTGTGCGGGTTTAATACGTTACCACTTTATCGGCATGTTTGGCTTAGAATATCATGACTGGAAACTGATCTGACTGATCAAAGGAATATGATGGCTAAAAAGTAAGAACTGATTGATCAAAAGGTCAAGTAGATCCATGACGTATGTTTTGATATCAGAATAAATTGAGTTGACGAGATAAATATGGTATTTGTATATCGGGGGGGAATACACAATCGAGAGATCTAGTCTGAAAGGAAATATTTCCACACCTAGTTAAGTTTCACTTCTTAGGTAAGAATAAGAAAATGGAGCACAGATATATATTTGAAAGCAGGAGAATCACTCCCACAGCAAGAGCCACAACTGACAAAGCTGGTTTATAGCCTGTTTCATCTGGCTTTCCATACTCCTAGTCAAGTATGTTGATAAAGCCTCACGCCAAAACAATTTGGTATGTAATAAAGGAACAATAAATGAATATTTCTCTATCAACTTGTGGAACATCCTTATCCAGTGTTTCTAGACTAGTTTTACAATTGGATAAGACCGTTTGGATAGCACTAAATCTTCCTGCTAAAGCGTGAGATAATTCTACGGTGTGACTCAGTGGAAACGTAAAAGTAATGGGACAAAGGTCTATAGTGGTTACTCTGTCACCACTACCCGAATTCCCCTTGTGTTCTTTTCAACAAGCCCCCTTAAGAACTGCCGAGTCAGCGCTCAGCAGTCTGGCTTGTCAAGTACCTTAACCACGTTATATTCTTCTCCTTCCAGCAAAGTAATTGTCCGTTTTCTGACTGTCACAATAACATTATATAACAGGCGATTCATTTCAGCTCAAATGTGTTGGTTTTTATTAATATGAAACCTGAAGACCCAAAAAGAGCACATACCGTATCGACTACCTCTTTTCGACCATATCAGTGCTAGGCTAGCGGCTAGGGAGAGCTGAGAGCAAGAGGGTAAACGCTAAATCACTATTTCAAAGGTTCTGGTTGGCGCCTTCTGAAATTTATGGCATTCCGTCTGCTCTCGGGCCACTCCTCGTGCACATTGTGCCAGCCGGGCGCTGCCAAATGTGAGAGGAATATGGATGCTAGGCCTAATTGCCAACGATCCCCCTTAAAGTCTCCCTCTATAGTGTAATGGCTCAAATCAGCGCAAGCTGTTTCTCATTTGACCGCATATTAAGTGTTCCTCCTCTGCTGTTTGGAGTTTTGTGCTCCCGGGATTTCGGCCGCCAGCGCATGCCCGAGTAGGACTAGAACATGTTGAGCATAGTATACAGTAGAACAGGTTAACTGATAGGCGATTCAACATTTTCACTTCTTCCCAGCGAGACTGCAAGCAGCAGCCCTTTGGCCCGAGCTATAAATCTGATAGAAAATAGGACAATCTGATAAGGGACTATCCAACAAAAGTGGATTTTGGGGAGAATACAGTAGTGATGTTAACAGTGGGTTTGCATTACAAAGGTCAGGAGGAAGGTTATCCCATTACTTCCTGTGGAGAAGGAGAGACAGTCTGTTTGTCTGAAGGTGTAAAACGGGAGCTGACACGTTGGCACCCCTGTCAGACACACACACGCTCTGGGTTCTGCCACCTGGCTGACAGTCTGGTCTGCATTGGGCTGCACTCTGTACTGCAGGCTCAGGTCTCACTGTTGGGCAGAGGAAAAACATGAGGATGACTTCAGCAGCCGAATGTAATTTATTATTACGCGACCGAACAGGGACAATGTACTACAAAAACACACATTTCAGTACACTTAAGAAATGATGCATTGTACCAGATTTAACAGCTCATTTCCATCTGCTGTGGGTTCAAGGAATAGACAACCCAGAACCCACAGAGTCCTTAAGAATGAGATGAATTGACTAATTTAAAGTCCAATTCAAGAATGGAGAAAAAAAAGACATTTTCTGAATTGAAATGAAAATGAACCCCAATCCAACCCCTAAATTGTCTGCTGGCTTCAATGTGTAACTTCAGGAGTGTGGTAGACAGGAGAGGACTCTGCAGAACGTTTGGAACAGGAATTTGCATCAACTCCAGCCCCCCAGTAGGCTCCTACTAGAACTCTGCTGGTCAGGAACCCATGATGAGGTTTAATGTGTGGAAACATTGTGGCTCTTGCTGCGGCTCTAACAGTACAAATCTATACAAGACACTCCGCTGCGCACATCAGCCCACATGACAGCAAACCGCGGAGAAACGAAACCACATTTGACAAATGTGATTATTATGAGGAAAGTGCATTGTAACGGTGGTGAGAGCAGGAATGTGCTTGAATGTTACCCCATTTGTCTAAATGAAGGAATCTACAGTAGTATCTAATTAATCGAATCATTGACAAATATTTAATTTATCCTCCACTTACTATTAATGTGTGGCGGAGTCATGGGAGACTGTATTTAGACTAGTCGGTTTGTTGCAGGAATTCTCTCATTTTGGTTTGAGACTAATTAGCTGTGTTTAGACATTTTTTGCCAGTGTTTATTTTCTAACCAGTTGTTTAAACTGAAAAGTCTAACAGAAGGTTTGAATTTAATGGCGAAGGTCTGACGTTTAGATTTCTCTCTTCTTTTTTTTTTGCCGCTGGCTTGAAGCAATGTCTTTATGTACCGCTGTTTCATGTGTCTGAGATTCTTTTGATATACGAAGTCCCCTAGCATAAGGGGACTCGAGTGCGTGTTTACTTCAATTACCGAAATACCTAGCCTTTTTTTCAAACATATGAAGTGCATTTTGTGAATTTCCCGCAAAGAACTCTTCCTAAAGTGTCTGAAGTTTGTCATGCCATTCATCCACACAGTGAGTTAGAAGATCTCTCCCCACTTACCAAACAACCTTTCAGAGTCAGGCTGTTGAAATGACAGACTGTGCCTTTTTAAAACCTCCTTTTTTGTTTTCCAGCCATCAAGACTATGACTTCATCTCAGGGACACGGATGCGTAAGATGGCTCGCGAGGGACAGAACCCTCCGGAAGGTTTCATGGCCCCCAAAGCTTGGGCTGTACTGGTGGAGTACTACCAGTCCCTGGAGAAGGCTACATAAGGTCAAATGTGGTCAAAGGTCAAAATGGGGGACATCAGGGTCGTATTCATTAGGGCACACAATAGCACTTTTTAAATGTTTCTCACCAAGAAAAAACGAAAACAAGCGGTTCTCATTGGACAAGTCCAGATAGTCCCTCCCTGCTTCAGTCCATTTTCCTTTGTTTGGTGCCTAATGAATACGACCCAGCTATCTCCTCTAAAACAGTTAAAAGATGAATACGAGGACCACTGAACAGCTATAGCTATCGTTCCATCCTTGCTCTGTGGCTCGCTTCCAGATGTCCCCCTCCAACACACACTCCACCTCTCCACTCCACTCCTCTCCTCTCTCATTCTGCTGCTACTGTCACTGGGCTTCAGTCTTACCACACTGAGGATGTACTTTATTTAAACTCACCATTTAGAAATTGGTTTCATCAATTGTGCAACTATCAGTATTTTAAATGTTTTAAAAATGGGTTCGAAGGTCCATTTTAAAAGGTGTGATGAGGCGAAGATTGTGAATGAATTGTCTTTTTTAGAGAATGATGTGAAAAGTTCCCTATTGGCAAACAAGATGTGGTTTAGTATGAAAACATGATACATGTAGGAAGTCAATGTACCTCTTATTAATATTTCATAGAACTGTTACCGTGCCCCGTGCCCATGGCTAAGGTGATCATATTGATTATTTCCAGTGTTTGGCTTTGTCCCTTTGTCCGCATGCACACTGCAAATAAGTTCCTGGAAACAGTAGACTCATCTAGTGAACTTAAAACAAGCCATCACTGTGTAGCTTCACTCTGTGGGTAACTGTCATCTGAGGTTGTTGGCCTAACTGTGGTTTGAATTGGAGTTTGAGGTCAAGTCGAGTGCCTTGTCTTTGTCAATCGTTCTCTCACAGAGACATTGCATTCTCTCTCACACACACACACACACACCTGTTCAATCTCCCACTTGCCTCTCTGTTACAATAAAGCGGTCCAATAGCTCCAGGAAACAATCTGCACAGCAGATGAGACGAACTAATGAAATGTTTTTATGGGGATGTGCAACTGGACTAAACCTTTAGAAATACTTACACACTGTTTTAACATTAGCTTTATTTCTCCATACTGATAAGTGATGATATGTTATCTTTTTACCTTGATGTAGCATGTAGTGAAGCGTTTACCACCCATGATTGTTGTTTTAGTGAATTATCCGTTTTTTGGTTGTTGATGTCTCACACAGGAGGTTGGTGGCACCTTAATTGGGGAGGACGGGCTCGTGGTAATGACTGGGGCAGAATGGTGGAATGGTATCAAATACATCAAACGCATGTTTTCAATGTGTTTGATGCCATTCCATTTGCTCCGTTCCAGCCATTATTATGAGCGGTTCTCCCCTCAGCAGCCTCCTGTGTTCTGTCACTATATATATTAGTTTGTTTGCTGGTTTTAATATTCTTTGTACTGAGTTATAATATTTTCCATTTGGTTACTACTGTACAAACATGCGTCTGCTCTGTCAGTATGGTTGGAAGAAAATATATCGGTTTATGTATTATTGTCCATGTTCTCCAATAAACCGTTTTTAGCAAATAGATACATTTTGTGTTTAATTTTTAGTTGGGTTATCCATGGTCCACAAAAGCTACATATAAATAAAATAGTTCCAGACTCTGAAATATACTGTATCATCAAAGAATTCATGTTTAACTCAGAACTAAATCTAATTTGCTTCAAAAAGAACTACCATTGATGAGCTTTCAATGACTGAAACCAGAGTAGGTGATCTCATTCCCAATGCATACCGTTAGAATACCCTGTCATTTCCCATCAGGCACATATAGTACTGACGTATGTGTGACAACCTGTAATGTGTTTCAACTGGTCCTGCTGTGGTTTGGTCGTACGTCTCAGTGCCTCATGTCCACATGTGTTATATAGGAATTTCCATTTGTTTTAATATTCTCAGACCCTGCACATTGAAACCGCTCTGTGCTCACTGCTCAATCACGGGACAGGTCACTGTATAGCGGAGAGGAAAGACCCCTTCATGCTCCCCTTCTCACACTCTCTGTCTCTGTCTCGCTGTGTGTGTGTGTGTGTGTTTGTCACACACACACACTGTCCAACTCCCAGCTGGGGCCCAGATGCATCGGCCCTGTGAAAGTGGAACACAGAGGGTTAATCCGTGCCCTTAAACAAGTAGCCCCTCTCAGACAGGAGGACCCTGGATATTTCATCTAATCCACCTCATGGAGACCTCAGTAACCAATAGACCTGCCTGCCAGCAGTCATTTTTCTACCCCACTTTGCCAGACCTTGTTCAATCTTAAATGGTAATCAATCTCGGACCTCGATACCACTTCAAAGGGAGTGCTGTTGGTTTTTTTTAGCTGTAAATGAAGGAATGCTGTAGGGATTGTGAAGGTTGCGTTACATTTTGGTTGTTCTTTTAACTTTCTCGGAGGTGGTGGGGGTGTAGTTCTCTTTGGGGGGGGGATTCAGGTGTGCAGAGTTATACTGCAGATTCCCTTTAACCCTTGTGATGTTTTAGCTGGATCACATACAGTGAGGGAAAAAAGTATTTGATCCCCTGCTGATTTTGTACGTTTGCCCACTGACAAAGAAATGATCCATCTATAATTTTAATGGTAGGTTTTATTTGAACAGTGAGACAGAATAACAACAACAAAATCAGAAAAACGCATGTCAAAAATGTTATAAATTGATTTGCATTTTTATTAAAGGGAAATAAGTATTTGAACCCCTCTCAATCAGAAAGATTTCTGGCTCGGAGGTGTCTTTTATACAGGTAGCGAGCTGAGATTAGGAGCACACTCTTAAGGGAATGCTTCTAATCTCAGCTTATTTCTTACATGCCACCTGTCCAAACAATCAATCAATCAGATTCCAAACTCTCCAACATGGCCAAGACCAAAGAGCTCTCCCAGGATGTCAGGGACAAGATTGTTGACCTACACAAGACTGGAATGGGCTACAAGACCATCGCCAAGCAGCTTGGTGAGAAAGGTGACAACAGTTGGTGCAATTATTCGCAAATGTAAAGAAACACAAAAGAACTGTCAATCTCCCTGTTTGGGGCTCCCTGCAAGATCTCACCTGGGTGAGTTGCAATGATCATGAAACGGTGAGGAATCAGCCCAGAACTACACCGGATATTGATCTTGTCAATGATCTCAAGGTAGCTGGGACCATAGTCACCAAAAACTATTGGTAACACACTTCGCGTGAAGGACTGAAATCCTGCAGCACCTGCAAGGTCCCCTGCTCAAGAAAGCACATATACAGGGCGTCTGAAGTTTTGCCAATGAACATCTGAATGATTCAGAGAGGCAGGTGAAAGTGTTGTGGTCAGATGAGACCAAAATGGAGCTCTTTGGCATCAACTCAACTCACCGTGTTTGGAGGAGGAGGAATGCCTATGAACCCCAAGAACACCATCCCCACCGTCAAACATGGAGGGTGAAACATTATGCTTTGGGGTGTTTTTCTGCTAAGGGGACAGAGACAACTTCCTGCATCAACCTCCTTCCCTCAGCCAGGGCATTGAAAATGGATTCGGTGGTTGGGTATTCCAGCATGACAATGACCCAAAACACACAGCCAAGGCAACAGGAGTGGCTCAGAAAAAACACATTAAGGTCTGGGTGGCCTAGCCAGTCTCAGACCTTAATCCCATAGAAAATCTGTGGAAGGAGCTGAGTTCGAGTTGCCAAGCGTCAGCCTCGAAACCTTAATGACAGAGAGAAGATCTGCAAAGAGGAGTGGGACAAAATCCACTCCCTGAGATGTGCAAACCTGGTGACCTTCCACAACAAACGTCTGACCTCTGTGATTGCCAACAAGGGTTTTGCCACCAAGTACTAAGTCATGTTTTGCAGAGGGGTCAAATACTTATTTCCTCATTAAAATATAAAATAAATTTATAAAATTTTTGACATGTGTGTTTCTGGATGTTTTTGTTGTTATTGCTGTCTCTCACTGTTCAAATAAAACTACCATTAAAATTATAGACTGATCATTTCTTTGTCGGTAGACAGACGTACAAAATCAGCAGGGGATCAAATACTTTTTTCCCTCACTGTACATTGTATAAGAAGTGATTATCACTCCTTTTCATCTGTGTGAAGAATAGAGGTAATCTTTCAGATAGCTCTACCCTTAATCAGATGGGACTTTGTGTTTTTGTCATATCACAGTTTCATTTATAAAATTAGACAAAGAGTGTTCCTTTACACAACATATTTGGCTGCCAGTCCAAAATACTAGAAAGATGTTAATGCTTCTACTAATGTTACTGTGCCATGTACCTGTCTGTCTACTCTCCTCACCTGTCTGTCTGTCTGCTCTCCTCACCTGTCTGTCTGTCTGCTCTCCTCACCTGTCTGTCTGTCTGCTCTCCTCACCTGTCTGTCTACTCTCCTCACCTGTCTGTCTACTCTCCTCACCTGTCTGTCTACTCTCCTGTCTGTCTGTCTGTCTGTCTACTCACCTCACCTGTCTGTCTGTCTGCTCTCCTCACCTGTCTGTCTACTCTCCTCACCTGTCTGTCTACTCTCCTGTCTGTCTGTCTGTCTACTCACCTCACCTGTCTGTCTGTCTGCTCTCCTCACCTGTCTGTCTGTCTGTCTACTCTCCTGTCTGTCTGTCTGTCTACTCACCTCCTGTCTGTCTACTCACCTGTCTGTCTGTCTGTCTACTCTCCTCACCTGTCTCACTTGTTCACAGTGACTTGAATCGCAATATATAACATCATCAGGACATTCTCACCATTTACTTTCTTTCATCTTGGCTAAAACTGTAGAACAGCTTTGCTGAAACAGTGTTTCGAGACAGTTTTATGTACAGTACAGTTTATGAGATTGCCATGATGATTGCCAGATATGCTAAATCTTGGCTTGACTGGAGGTGCTATATATTAGTATATCACTTTCAAAGCAATTTAGAAAATGGCATAAATGAAGGTGATCCCTTTTTGTCAACTAGAACAGAGGCAAATGCAATAAGGAAAAATGCAACTCAAGTAACATCTAAGGACTTACATATAACTAAATTAGTAGCCAGGTGATCAACTAGGTGTTCATGGGCAATGCAACAAGATGTCATAGTACAGCAAGCTTTAATGTACTGTAATGCCATTTGTGATTGATGTGAAAAGAAACGGTCTGTTCCTCCTCCTGCTATTCTACTGTCTCCAGTCCATAGATATGTACGGTGACCTATTCGTGGCACATATGATGACATCACACTCCCCCGCGCCAAAAGGTTCCAGCCGCTTACATGGACTCGGCTGCATTTATCTCAATTTATCTTCCCATCTGGTTCAAGTTCCCATTATAAAAACAGACTTCTTCTTCTTCACAAAATGCAATACAATGGTATATACCAGGATGTCTGGCTGGACTCTGGACAGAAAAAATCAAAGCAAAGCTAACTCCAGCATGTCATAAAATAGAATGAGAGTTTGTAATACTATTTCTCTGTTCCCATATCAAGTCCATCCTAAACCTCCATAGTGATATCCCTGGTCACATGGTTTAGAGAGATGACTGTATAATAACAACATAGTACAGTAGGCTAGCCTTGTTCCAGATCTGGGCAGGGATGTAGCTCAGTTGGTAGAGCATGGCGTTTGCAACGCCAGGGTTGTGGGTTCGATTCCCACGGGGGGCCAGTATGATTTTTTATTTTTTATAATAATAATGTATGCACTCACTAACTGTAAGTCGCTCTGGATAAGAGCGTCTGCTAAATGACTAAAATGTAAATGTATCTGTTTCTGCTAAATAGCCAACTCCTATGGTCATTTGCATGACAACGATCTGGAACCTGGCTAAATACAGTATACTAACTAAGTCTTGGAGCTTGGCGTACCATTAAGGGCTATTGTGGCGACAGCTGTGGTTGCGTAATGATCATTTCTCTTTATCGGAGTATCCTCATCACTAGTCACCATGGTGTTTACACTGTAGCTATGTGATCCTATGTGACTTTTGGCTTCCATCATGAATTAGTGTAGTTTGTCATCCAAAGTGGACATAAATCTCTAGGAAAAGACGATAACATCATACAGGGTTAACGCCACATGATTGGCCACTGTCACATAAACATACATCATGTAGCCTTGCTACTTCTACTTGCTATTCATTATATGATACTGAAGACATGTTATTACTACAACATATCTCAGCTGGGATAAATCATTAAGGCTAATTATATTATCCTGTCTGGTGCATCGTATCAGAATGAGGCGGACAGCGGGAGACCATTACTCAGTAGTGGGGGAAGACTAGAACATATAAGAGAGGGATAACCATTCATCAAATGATCCTGCTCTGGCCGCTACACACATCAAAGGCAAGCATCTGTTTCAGGCAGGGGAGAGGGAGGACCAGGAGGAATTCTTTCAGGCTGTTTTGCCACACAGGGGTAGCGGCCTGTGGCTATACGAGGTGGGCTGGGCTCAGCCCAGCTCCAGCCAGCGGTATCTACCCGGCCCATCGCCTTTCCACCTACAGTCCCACCTACAGAGCACTGGCTGTCTGACAATGGGAACATTCCACCTGCCTGGTATGCCTGCCTACCACCTACCTGGAGGAAAGAGACAAGGGATTTTTATGATGTCAGTGTTGAGTTCAGTCCCCAAGCATGTGATATCATGATTATGTTGATATGGGGACAAAGGAGGAAGTTGGGCCTATTTCTAACAACATACCATACTGAAACAACAGTTCCTATATCAATATCTAAACATTTCTTTGTTTTGTTGCAAATTCAACTGCAGGCGTATTATTCAATTGTCAGTCAAAGACACAACCACACATGGTTGTTTATAATAACAGGCTTTTAATGAGCCTTGCTGATTCTAAGTTGTCAACTGTATTATAGCAAATATAATGCAAACATGATTCATTCAAAGATGATGAATGAATGGTTGAAAACAACCTATGATAGTATGACACCATTTTATAACACTGCAACATAGAGGGATGAATATGACATTCAGGTGATCATTGTCGTCTGCTAGAATTTCACGCATAATCGCAATCAATCTCCCGCTGCGCCACCGGTACCAACTGCAGCTAGCTATCACCTGTCATGTTGAACAACAAACTACATGTAACATAACAATAAAGGAAAGACTTAGAGTAAACCAGGGATACAAAAGTATATTGAAAGCAGGAGCTTCAACACAAGAGTTATTAGGCAGTTAACATCCCATCATGCTTAGGGTCATATAGGCTGTAGCAATGCCCATTTGCTCATTATTTTGGCGCTACCATAGCTAGAAGAGATCTCGTGACTATGGCAAAGGATATAAAAGGAGCACACAGTGTGTGGTATTTGTCTCAGTGCGAATCTCAACAACAGATTTTGTTGGTGGAGGATTCACCAGACGGCGCCTGGACTGCGCATTTCAACCTATCAACCAACACTAAGTGGAATTTCATATGGAAGAATGGTGTAGCATCCCTCCAACAGAGTTCCAGACATTGTGAATCATGCAAGAATGCATTGAAGCTTACGCATAGCTTGTGGTGGCCCATTTCTATTCAAGACCACTTTATGGTGTTTCCTTTATTTTGGCACTTACCTGTATATTTGTTCATGTAGGCCTGGAGTTGTAAACTTTATTTCACTACTATTACTATTGATCCTTTGGAAGTTGTGCAACGGATGTTACTATGGCGAGCAACAGAGGACTTGCAGGTAAGGTAGCTTGTGAAATAGAATAGAAACCTGAAGTGTTTAAAACTATAGTTTATAGTGCTCAATAGTCAAACTTGGCTTGTGTGAATGGCTATTGTTGGTATATAATAACTTTCTAGATCGATGAATTTTGCTTTGTCTATAGTCTAGGACCATGTCCAATGACCTGCATATTTCACACCTGCACCATAGACTACGTCTCTTAAACTACACAAGCCCCAACAAAGAGAACCATTCAATACACTGTACTGTTTGCAGGTGCATTTGAATGGCATGAATGAATAGGCCTACAGCACCTGGACACATATGAGGAGGACAACACATGGTTTGTTCCCCTGTGCCTCCTGTCTGCATAATATCTCCTGTTTGCTTGGGTTCCCCAAATGTCGCCTTGACAGGTAGTCTTTTTCTCTGCACTGTTGTCCCCCTGCCCCGAGGTCTCTCTCTCTCTCTCTCTCTCTCTCTCTCTCTCTCTCTCTCTCTCGCTCTCTCTCTCTCTCTTTCTCCGCTCTCTCTCTCTCTCTCTCTCTCTCTCTCTCCTCTCTCTCTCTCTCTCTCTCTCTCTCTCTCTCTCTCTCTCTCTCTCCCTCTCTCTCTCTCTCTCTCTCTCTCTCTCTCTCCCTCATTCTGTCTCACGAACCACAGCCAATGCAGTTTGGAGCGTAAACAGTGTAGGATCTGAACATATCATATATTTCCTAAACCAATCTCAAGGCCTGTAGTCAGACTGTAGAGGGTGGAGATACATCATCACCCTGAGGGTATGGGAGAGATGCAGGTTCTAAGAGCAGTCGGCCTGTTATGTCTCAAAAGTTGAAAAAGGGTTCTGAGAGAGAGACAGAGTGAATGGGTCATTTTGATACTTAGAATATGGAAAGAATGTTTGAAGAATAGGCCTAGGTCACATGATCAAACTGTAGTATAATGAGTGAATGTCAATCCAATCTATCCATAGGCGATAAACACAGGTGTCTCTTGACATGATCTCTACTACGTCTTTGCACCTGGAAATAAATCAAACGAACCACATGTTCTTTCACTTTTAATAATACACTTTAACACAGCTATACAATAGCTCCTATACAACATCCGTGTGTTGAACCCCATATCATATCCTGTTCGGCGTAGATCCACTTAACACTGACACCTAGGATTCCTGGTTACAAAAATTAAAACTCGTAAGTAAGGGGACCATTATTTTTTGTGTGGTGACTTCCGACAGCTTGTTGATCGGCGTAAAATGTAGTGATGCGGTTTCAGCCCTCAGCCTCTCTACCTTGGCAGAAACTGCTGGCAATCTCAAATTACCAGCGTATCATAAGATGTGCTGTCATTCGATGCCACGCTGGCATTTGTCTTGGACATTGTTCTGGCTTTGATCATAAATTGCTGGTATTCCAGTGGCCTATACTTTGCAAACTCACTTTCTGATAAAAACACAATGCAACAGAGAAGCCAGTGCTGTGGTGGTTGTACAGTACACTATACTGTGGGGTAAAGGGAAGTTAGCCTACTCACCTGGATAAATGGAGCCCAATTAAATGCGTCTTTTATGTTTTCATCAACAATGCGCTTTGCAGCTCTCGCTACTGCTGCTATTGTGCCCACGTCGTCTCTTCATGAGTGGGTCCGGATGTGTAAGCGAACCGGTGAAATTGAACCAGGTTTCTCTACCTCCCCCTCCTCTCTCTCCATCTCCTCCTTTTCTCTTTCATCTCCCAAAACACAAATAAATAAATGAAGAGAACCTGAAATGCAGTGTACATTTGCGGGTTTCGAGAAAACAGGAGAAATCAGGACTTCAACAAAGGGTTGTTTGGCTGACTCATTTGGCTTCTAAATACAGTGACTCACACAAACATTTAAACCTAGAGTGCCCATATGCCTTACCACCATCCTCACATAGGCTACTGTGTCGGTTGTGCATTCTGATACCCTCAGTGTATAGGGCTGGAATTGCCAAGGACCTCACGATACAACTGTGTGTTACTTTGGTGCAGTGCGATATGTGTGATTCTATATCTGCCTTCGCTGTTGTATTGCTATTCGATACTGTTGTGGTTGTGCTGATTTGATGTTCCCAACATATTGCTCCTGTCTGCTGCAGAGGGACAAAGAGAGGCCATGAGAAAACAAGTTTTGAATAGTCATGGAAATGAAAGCGCTGGCTCAAATTGGCTCCTATTTAAAAAAAGATGGAGAACAAGCATGAGAAGGAAAAATGCGGAGTTTGCAGGTGGGCAACTTGCATAAAAATAATATTGTATTGAAAACCAAAGCTAAAACCAAAGCTAAAAATATGTTTTTAAAGTTTATTTTAAATATGTCCACAGTTTCAGTCCCCTTTCAGCCCCCCTCAGGATCATATCGTCCAAAAACAACATCACGCTGTGTAACTGTTGTGAGACTGTCCCCTATCACTACCTGTACACACAACAAACATTTAAGCAATGACACCCAAGGGGGCATGAGCATATTAATGAATATACCACAGCAGAGAGGTATTGTTTGGCGATTTTGCATGAACCTTTCTTAACTTGTTATTATATGCAACCTTAAACATGTTTAAAATTAACAGCATCAGTGATATGTTCATAATTTGCATTCCTGAAAACATTTTTTAAATTATTGTTTCTATCGAACATTGACCCGCAGACCACTTTATTATTCTGACAATTTGTTTTTCTAATTCGTTAAAGCACTAAGCATGGTCTGACCCTAGGTCAGATGTGGTTCTCAATATGGAGAAAAATCTGGTGATTCGTTTGCATAAAACTTTTTTTATTACCGTGAGACTTGTGTAGGATCCACTTTTCACGGTCCTTGGAGACACACAGTGCATTCAGCCCAACCTCTCTGTGGTGTAGAGACAAGTTACCGTGGCGACTCTTATTTCTCCCCACGGTAACTTGTGTCTGGGTTGGTGACCGTCTGAGCAGCTCCTGAAGTAGCCTGGCTGTCTTGGTTGATCATTAGTCCTATACCATTCTCCTCCTCTTTAGCAATACACAGGCTAAGTCTGTGTTTCAATACTCAAGCCCTGTCCTCTTCAGTCTGCTTCTACTCCCCAGCGTTCTAAACTCCCTTATCCTCATATCACAGTTGGTGTGTCACTCGTCTCCCCCGAGGCCTGGAGCCTGCGAGCCGGCGGAACATTTTGGCTTAATCACTGTTTGCTATAACACAGTTACCGTAAGCCAATTTTCAGGTTAAATTTAAAAGCAAGTTCAATTTTGATCCCCAGAGTTAAACCTTGATGACTATCTGGGAAAGGAAGAGCGGCGTGGCACTACAATTAACAAACCCGGGGAAAATCACAGTTTGGAGAGACAGTTGCATTGGCTCAAATTGATCTCCAACATTATTTTCTCTCTGTCTTTTCAATCTAAAGCCAGTTGGAAAAAAGCCAAATGATGAGACATGGCCTGATCCAGACAAAATAATTTGACTGGGCTGGGTCTGTAATTGTGTTAGTAAAAGCGTTATCATCAGTTGAATGTGTTGAATAGGGATTCCAAAGGAAGTTGTACTTTTTGTCCAAATGTACTTATTTCCCTTGATATATGGTGAAATAAAACAACACAGAAAAGTTGATATACCATATCCAAGACTGTCAGAACAACTTTTTCTGGCCTGTAGACCTGCAGAATATTCATTCTTACTGCAACTAATGATTCATAAGTTTCTACAAAAGCAGAATTCTCTTTTTTTTCGTACATTCTGGTGGCGGGGGGTGACTTCTCTAGTAGTTTGTCCAAAAGACTGATTTGAATTGAAAAGCCCGACTTTCTGTCATTTCAAGGGACCTCAGCGCCCTGGCAATTATGAAGCAGCAGCAGCTGGCTCTTTGGTTGTAGATACCCTGTGCTTCAAGTTTGAACATTGTGCATATTGCTAAATAACATGGTTCCAGTTTCTTTACCGTGACATTTCTTTTTGGGGTCGTCTTGGTAACAGTAATGAAAAACAGGCCCGTCAGCAGTATCAGATAGCCATCCTCCACGGGAGGTCATTACTGACGATGTGACATGTTCGAGATAAGATGCCATCCACTAATGATTCACCAGTCCCTGAGGCGGCCCGTTGAGTGCCTTGTGATCAGTCAGCCGGCGCGTCCATATCACAGGAGGCTGCTGAGGGAGGGCCGGCTCATAATAATGGCAGCTGAATGAAACCATGTACAGTGCATTGGAAAGCATTCAGACCCCTTGACTTTTCCACACATTTTTACTACGTTACAGCGCTATTCTAAAATGGATTAAATTGATTTTTATCCTCATAAATCTAACACAATACCCCATAATGACTGAAATATCACATTCCATAGTATTCACACCTTTACTCAGTACTTTGTTGAAGCACCTATTGCAGCGATTACAGCCTTGAGTCTTCTTGGGTAGCGCTACAAGCAAGCACACCTGTATTTGAGTTTCTCCCATTTCTTCTCTGTAGATCCTCTCAAGCTCTGTCAGGTTGGATGGGGAGAGCGTCGCTGCACAGCTATTATCAGGTCTCTCAAGATGTTCGATCGGGTTCAAGTCCAGGCTCTGGCTGAGCCACTCAAGACATTCAGAGACTTGTCCTGAAGCCCTCCCTCGTTGTCTTGGCTGTGTGCTTAGAGTCGTTGTCCTGTTTTAGTGGACCTCCGCCCCCAGGCTGAGGTCCTGAGCACTCTGGGCAGGTTTTCATCAAGGATCTCTCTGTACTTTGCTCCGTTCATCTTTCCCTCGATCCTGACCATTCGCCCAGTCCCTCTGCTGAAAAATATCCCCACAGCAGGGATGGTTTGAGTTTCCTCTAGGCGTGGCGCTTGGCATTCAGGCCAAAGTTCAATCTTGGTTTCATCAGACCAGAGAATCTTGTTTCTCATGGTCTGAGTCGCAGGTGCCCTTTGGCAAACTCCAAACATTTGTCATGTGCCTTTTACTGAGGTAGCTTCTCTGCAAATACCTGATTGGTGGAGTGCTGCAGAGATGGTTATCCTTCTGGAAGGTTATCCCATCTCCACAGAGGGAACTCTGGAGCTCTGTCAGGGCGGCCATCAGGTTTTTGGTCACCTCCTGACCCGACCCTTCTCCCGGTGCTCAGTTTGGACAGGCGGGCAGCTCTAGGAAGAGTCTCGGTGGTTTCAAACTTCTTCCATTTAAGGATGATGGAGGCCACTGTATTCTTGGGGACCTTCAATGCGGCAGACATTTTTTGGTACCCTTCCCAATCTATGCCTCGACACAATCCTGTCTCGGAGCTCTACGGACAATTCCTTTGACCTCATGGCTTGGTTTCTACTCTGATATGCACTGTCAACTGTGGGACCTTATATAGACAGGTGTGTGCCTTTCCAAATGTCAATCAATTAAATTTTACCACAGGAGGACTCCAATCAAGAGTTGTGAAAACATTTCAGGATGATGAATGCAGAAACAGAATGCACCTGAGCTCAATTTGAGTCTCATAGCAAAGGGTCTGAATACTTACGTAAATAAGGTATTCTTTTAATTTCTTTTTTATATATATTTTAAAAAAAACTGTTTTTCAACTTTGTCATTATGGAAATTTATTGTGTGTAGATTTGTGGTATAAAAAAATATGTAATCACTTTTAGAATAAGGCTGCATGTCAAATCGTTAGGCAGGTGAACCAAAAATGTAGCGTGATGAGCGAACATATTTGTATAAGTCAGTGATAATACAAAACAACAAACAATAGCGACCGTGAAGTCTAGGTTGGCATAACCAACGGAACAAATAAGCGGAACAAGATCCACAACTACTGTGGGTAAACTGGCTGTTTAAATGTGGTTCCCAATCAGGATAACCAGCTGGCTGTTTACTCGTTACCTCTGATTGAGAGAACCACACTGGCGCCAACAAATACAACACATAGAACTAAAACACAGAAACACAAACACATAGAGAATCTACACACCCTGGCTCAACATATAGTCCCAGAGCCGGGTGTGACATAACGTGGCAAAATGTGGAAAAAGTCAAGGGTCCTGAATACTTTTCGAATGCACTGTATGTGATGCATTTGATACCATTCCATAATTCCGCTCCTTCTTCACAAGCCACGCCCTCCCCAATTAGGTGCCACCAACCTCATTGGTACATAGCTAATTCTTGATATTTACTAGGCCCTAAATATAATGGCACAGTGATTCACATTGAATCTATTCTGAGCTGTTTGTTTTATAGCATAACTTTATAGCAGGACAACATCAGTTATTATCACTTGTTGTGTCATGTGTTACTTACTGTTTCAGAGTGGTGTGTTTTTGGGGTAAATTGTGCCATTTGGCCAGGGGCAAGATGAGTCAATGGCTAATCCAATATACCATGCAAAATATTCAATTTTCCGTTTCGCATAGTGTTTTGAAGACACCTCACATTTGTGTGATTAGTCAGGTTCAAATGATGGCATCTTCACTCAGTTGGGTTCGCCCCCTCTAGGCCCACAACTGGTTGTTTCTTCCCAGGCCTAATTGAAGGCATATGAGGTTGGTTACTGGGAACTGAGAGCCTATGTAAAAAAAGTGTTAAAAAAGTACCAAGTGTTAGAAATGTGCTTCCCTGCTTACCCCATCTATGCTCAAATACCCCAAACCCCTTTTTTTTAAACTATGTTTTTTCTCAAAAACTATTTCGTTACATGAATTCTGGTTATTTCCAGGGATACACAACGTCTGAAATATAGCAGATATCTTTGTTAGAAAGAATACTATATTCCGCTTGATGTAGTAATGCTGAATGTAAAGAATTGTTCAACATACCTCTCCCGTATGCCATAAGTACTTCCATTGAATTGTTTTGTTATTTTTACTATGTTTAAGGTTGATTGGGATACCAAAAAAGCTGTTTACATACAAACTGCCTGACACCCACCTTGCCAGCAAACGTCCAGCCACCAACCTACATGTGGCCTGTCATCTGGCGTGTGACAGGTCTGCGGTGTTTTTGTCCCCTGTGGCTAAAGTAGTGTGACTCCACGTTTTCCTCTTGAAAAATTGCAGTGAGAGGCACCAAAAGTGAGAAATACAAGTGCAAGCAACCGCTCCCTCCAACACTGCTGAAATACAGACTGCCAAGATACTAGCTACAGGTATAATTCAGTCTTTGGCTCCCAGTGCTATTAAGCTGTCAATATAAAAGCCAACTGTAATATGACTTTTGTTTTCTGCCTAGATGCAAAACTTTAAACGACTCTTAAAGAGGCACAATCGTTTATTTCCAGACTTTTATTATGTATTTTTACATTTTTATGTTTGGAATAACAAACATTATTGATTTGAATAATAATGTTATAATATATAATAATAATAATAAGTATTTTTATTGGCGTACAACAATTTAATAAGAATCTTAATCCAGACCAGCCGAAGACAAACATTTGATACAGCGGACTCAAAAAGACTGAAATTTTCATAATTTTTGTGGTGAGGTGGATGATAAAATTATCTTTCAAATGATAAGCTAACTATAAACATTTTGAATAATCTAAATACGGCGCTGGTTGGCCAAGAACAATCATCAGAAAGCGTATCCAACGGATATATATAAAGTCATACATTTTGATTAGTCAAATCAAATGTACTTGTAATATCGTAAGTGCTGAGATATGAAGATTTCTGTAGTTCGTTTTTAAACTTGGTAATTCACCTCTATATCTGCCGCTCATCCTTACTGAACCCTTACTGAATCCTTGCTCATCCTTACTGAATCCTTACTCATCCTTGCCTGAACCCTGTTCCTCCTCTCTGTCTGCTTTAACTGTTGATTTGCTAGTTTGATTGTCTGGCTGCAGCTCCTGCTTGCTCTGAGATTTTTCTTCTGTAAAGTACAGCGAAACAGACAGTCTGACTACCTAATGCCCCGGCTGGTTTACAGAAACTCAACCTTTCTCAGGAGTTAAATTAAAGGATTTAGTAGTACGCTGATCTAGGATCAGACTTCCACTGTGACAATGCACACCTGTACATTGTAACCGTCATGAGAATCTGAAGCTGGTCTTCTTTCTCAAAAACACTGACGGATCATCATCATCTCCACACAAGTGTAGTATCATCGAGAAAAGATTATTGTTAATTATGTTAGCACTATAATCTGCTTGCTGTTGGTTGGCTTTGGTAAGCTCAGGTAGCATGTGGGTGTGTTGTGTGTTGGGTCTGTTTACTAGATGGAACACTGTAGACAATAATTAAGGACAGTGTGGGGGCGATTTATGAAAAGCGACATGCTTCAGCCTGCTTGGCTGTGGTATCAATTCAAGTCAATATTGTTAAAGTCAGTGGCGCAACTTTCACTGGGGACGGGCAGGACGGGCTGAGGACGGACGAGGTGGGCGGGTGTGGCGAGGAGGGTGGGCCGGGATTAAATGGATTAAAAAATGTCCCCCTTCTAAAACCAAAGTTGCGCCCCTGTTTGTTCAGAATCAATATTAAGTGTCATGGAAAACCATTTTATCTCATATTCCCCCTGTGTTTTCATTTCATTTAAACATTTTCCATGCCCATTTGTTGTCGGGTTCCCCGTCATGGAGATTTTAGATCTCTGTTTTAACATGGCCATAGCTATTATGTTCTTAAGGAATCAAACTCTCTGGAAACATGTTGAGCTACACTTGAAATGGGAAGGAGGGGACGCGTGTTGTTCTTCGCCGTCGCTTGGGAGACGGTTTTTCTCTTTGTGGCGGATCAGTACAATGGTTTGACAGTTCCCCCCCGTTGACCACAGACACTTTGTTAACTTTCTCAAGGCGGAATTCCAGGCCCAGTGGCCAAGGCCTCCTCCACACACAGTGACAGAGCAATGGAACATGCCCAATATGCATTTATCTGCCCCCCAACATCTCCCATAAGAACGGCATGTTTGCGAGTCAGTTCGATTACATTCTCCAGACCCGGCCTTCTTCTCAGCAGTGTGAGTGTAGCCAACGCAATAGCAAATGTGGTTCTCTGTACCACAATTAGGCCTAAGACTGCAATTTCCAGCTAAATATTGCAGCTGGGACTTGAAGTGCAATTGTGAGAAGGACATCATGAGCTTCCTACGCTCTGTTAAATTAGAATTTACATATCTGGTTTGGCTTCAGCTTCACAGCTTTTATCCTTGACTCTCCAATTGTTGCCACTTTTTGTCAGGGTTAACCTACAGGTTCGCTAAGCGACAGACCAACAGACCTCCATGAAGTCTAAATTGGGGGTAGGGGAAGTCCCAAGTATCCCGAATAGCACGGACCGTCTGATAACTAGACTAGTGGTGGGCTGGCTTGGCATTCTTAGTATCTATAGCTAGTCATCTAGTGAAATCGCTAGCCAACCACGTGTCAATACACCATCAGCCCATCCTCCATCCCCAGTGACAGTATAGCCTCTCATTTGTACAAGTGGACAGAATTTTACTCCCAGCTCAAGTCTTTCACACCTAATCATTCTTCATAGTGGAGGTTATGCCCAGGGCTGCCCAGCTGGCATGCATTATAACACACACTATGATCAAAGTTTGGATACACCTACTCATTCAAGAGGGTTTTCTTTATTTTTTTACTATTTTTTACATTGTAGAATAATAGTGAAGACATCAAAACTATGAAAGAACACATATGGAATCATGTAGTAACCCAAAATGTGTTAAATAAATCCAAAATGTATTTAATATTTGAGATTCTTCAAGTAACCACCCACTTTGCCTTGATGACTAGCTTTGTACTGTAGGCTTACATAAGCTTTTACACACACACTCACCAAAATGTTCACAAGCACACACACATACACACACAGTCTTGGGGACATACAATTCAGTCCCATTCAAAATCCTATTTCCCTAAATCTAACCCTAACATTAACATTAGCAAAAACCCAAACCTTAACCCAAAAACCTAACCTTAACCTAAACCTAAAGCCACAACACAAACTCTAACCTAACCTAAAGTAACCTATCTTCTAAGCACAACCTAAACCTCATTCTAACCCTAACATTAAGTTCTATTGTATCCCTAACTAGAAATAGCATTTTGACCTTGTGGGGACCAACAAAATGTCCCCAGTTGGTCAAATTTATCCTAATAGTTAAACAAGTCCACACACATCCCCACACACACACACACACACACACACACACACACACACACACACACACACACACACAGGCTCGCATACACACACACACACACACACACACACACACACACACACACACACACACACAGGCAGCATATACACACACACACACACACACACACACACACACACACACACATGCTATTCGCAGCGTATGCTATACACAGTGTGTGTGGTTAAATAACCCTGTCAGAGTGACAGTGGGATCTGCTTGCACATGGATCCTATTTGTAAAAGCTGGAATTAGCAGGGCCCGCTCTACTTGTATCTCCTTTTGAGTTTTTTTCGACTTTAGCCTTGTTGTCGATGACACCACACGCCAAACCAGTGGCGTTGTTGGTGCGAATGATCACTTTGTCGTGTCTGTCGAACAAGTAAACAACCAGACACCTCGCTGCATGTATTGTGCTGCTGTGTAGATGGATCTGGGTCTAAAATAAGCGATGGGAAAAGTAGGCTATAGGTGCCACCCCCATTTTGAACATCTTATGTCCATATGGGATTGGTTTGTTTCTCAGGGAGGGTTCTTCTTCTTCTCTTTAGTGAAAAGGGTTCTTCTTCGTCTCTTTTCTAGAGAGTGAGTGTATTTTAATCACTGTACCCATTTGGAGCATAAAACCACCACAATAAGAGACATTTACATTTTTAGTCATTTTGGCTCTGTAGAAGGCTGCAGTTAGTAGACAAGACCAACACCAAAATAACAGTGCTTATCTAGCTTGTACCTTCAATACATTCAGCCTCACCTGTTCCTGAGGCATTATGCTTACCTATTGCTTTTATAACTGTACATTCAGCCTCTACCTGTTCTGAGGCATTGTGCTTGAATTTTCTACTGACCACAAGCTCCCAATCTTTAGGTCAAGTATTTTCTAGGTTGAATTCGGCAAATCACTCACCACTGTAAATCACTGAGAATTTGACCCATGTTCTACATGTCAAAGTGAGCTGCTGACCCTGCTTTTACCAGTTTAAATCAGCTGATGGTCGATGCCAAGTTTTGAACAATATTAAAGGCATTATCTGCAGTCATACTGTATTTGAATGATTTAGCGAGACAATATTACCGTTATGCCGTGGATTATCTTGTCATTGGATGTCATAGATGGAATGCAATGAATAGTTCCATTCACTCTCTAGCTTTCTTCATAGGTTCCCTGGCTTCTAGGGGAGTTTCTCCCTAGCCACTGTGTTTTCTGCTCTGCATTGCTTGCAGGTTGATGTTTATTGTCATGAATCTTGTCCTGGAGCAGAACTGGCGATTTCCACTAGATGTGCCAGTTGCAAAGTCAGAATGTTAGCCAAAAATGTATGAAAACAAATGTGCTTTTTAATTCTTCATTTAAGGTTAGGGTTAGACAGTAGGGTTAGCAGTGTGGTTAAGGTTAGGGTTTGGCGTGCAGGGTTAGCAGTGTGGTTAAAGGTTGGGGTTTGGAATTAGGGTTAGCATTGTGGTTAAGGTTAGGGTTAGGCATTAGGGTTAGCAGTGTGGTTAAGATTAGGAGTTAAGGTTAGGTTTAAAATGTGTGCATTGCCAAATCTATTCCAGCTAGTGATCCTCTGCCAGAGCTGCCTCCAGATAAAATGGTGGAAAAATGTTAACCTGTGCATTGCTTACCTCTGGGGTTTTTAGGCTCTGGGTATCTGTAAAACACTTTGTTACAACTGCTGATGAAGGGTTTATAAAATACATTTGATTGATGGATGCATGGATGGCTGGATGGATGGATGATGGAATTGGATGGATAGATGACGCGGAGGGAAAGGATGGTGAATTTCCCAAGCAGCATCATTGGTCAGTTGAGACACAAAGAAGCCACTGATTAGATGTTATGAGTAAGTGGCGAGAGAGAGAGAGAGAGAGAGGAGGGGCGTGTCGCCTACCTCACCAGTCCTGCCACACAATGGTAAAGAAGAGAAGATTGAGATTTTTGGATGATGAGCTCATGTTGTGGCCAAGATAAAGTCTTTGGCCCTGAGTGTGAATGGATGGGCTTAGAAATGAAAGGACTGCTATTTTTTTCAGTCTCGTTTTTTGTTCGGAAACTTCTTTTGGTCACTGTGTACAGCAATGGATGGTGGACTGAATAGTCCCCCTCCAGAACCGTCAGGTTTACCTCATCTTCCTCACCGTTAGCATAGAATGTCTTAGGTTTAGCCAGTTCACGATGGTGAAGTGGAAACCCCCTGATAAAGCTGTAACTTTACAGCTCTCTTTCTTTTTAAGTTCCTCCTTTTCTTTTGAATGTGGGAGAGAAGACAAAGCAGGCTTTATAGGTCAAAGTTTCACCTTGAACCATCTGGACAGCGATCCTCCAACCAATTAACATCAAGGCAGGAGGATTATAGTCTAATTGTAGTGTTAAAACAACCCACCTACTCTTTTAGCAGGATTCATGTGACGTGTGTGTGTGTGTGTGTGTGTGTGTGTGTGTGTGTGTGTGTGTGTGTGTGTGTGTGTGTGTGTGTGTGTGTGTGTGTAGTATTTGTGTGTGACCCATGTGGAATATAGACAAGAATAGAGAAAGAACAGTATATAGGTGTCCATTAGTTTCAGTGTAGCCTTGCATGGATGTTTCCTGCCAGGTATACTAGATGCCATCTTCAAATAGGTATAGATACAGGTAACTGCCAAAATAACGAAAACCTGTATAAGTGGTTTAATAGGGTGTTAGGCCACCACGAGCCAGAACAGCTTCAATGTGCCTTGGCATAGATTCCCCAATTGTCTGGAATTCTTGTGGAGAGATCGATACCATTCTTTATCATTTGGTGTTTTGTTGATGGTGGTGGAAAACTGCTATTCAAGTAGCAGCTAGAATCTCCCATAAGTGTTCAATTGGGTTGAAATCTGGTGACTGAGATGGCCACGGCATATAGTTCTGTCGTTTTCATGCTCATCAGAAGCATTCAGTGACCACTGTTCCTGGATGGGGGCATTGTCATCCTATGGGGGCATAGCCATGGTAGCCAAAATAATGGCCTGCCCAGCATGATGGGATGTTAAGTGCTTAATTAACTCAGGAACCACACTGTGTGGAAGCATCTGATTTCAATATACTTTGTATCTCATTTACTCACGTGTTTCCATTATTTTCAGCAGTTACCTGTACATACTGCAGCCTATATGAATTAATCACAGTGAGTAAGCTCACCAACACACTACCTTTTACAGTACCTCCTCAACATGATGTTTGTCTTTATAGACCATCTTTACTGTATGCGTTCGTGTGCGTGTGTGTGTGTGTGGGTGTGTGCGTGTGTGTGTGTGTGTGGTATGTAATCACAGGTGGCTGAAATGTGTTGTTTACCGCATGCATCTGTTTCCTGTATGTCCTAACCATGGTGGCAAACTCACATTTTCCCAGTCCAGCCTCGACCGCATCACTTCCTGTATCTAGCGTGTGTAACTGACCTCAATGAGCTTTTTGTAGGCAGTGTTATCTATCTTCTCTGGCCTGGCTATAGTGTGCATCATTTGTGCGTGTTGGAAAACATTACGACTTCGGACCTAGGAGGCTGTGGTCAAAGCCTTAAAATGGGGTGTGAAATTCCTCTTTTGGCTAAATGGTGGTTTGTGTTGATTGCATGCTTACTCATAGTTGGCTGTTTTCCTACCCCTTAGCCAAGATATATCCTTGTCCATATCTTGTGAGACATTTTTCACAAGTAAAAGTTATTTGAAATTTTGGGTCCAAACCTCCAAAATATCCCAACACCGACTCATGCGGTGACCCATGACTGAACTAACAGAGAATTATTCACAGTCATACACAGATTCCTTGAGTGGTAATTGTGGGTATATTTGATTTGAAATGTGTCCCACAATTCTTCCTGTTTTACCCTGAAGGTTTCTGGAATCAATTGTCGCCCCTGCGACAGAGTGTCAGCACTCTCAAAGAAAGACTCTTCTCTCAATAAACCCACAGTCGCTTCTTCTGCATATAAACTGTCTGGCTTCAGGCATTAGTGGTTAGGCTAGGGTACTCAGTTCCTCCCATTGAGAGAATGTTGCTTGTAAAACTGAATGATTTCTACCTCTGTGGCACAAGTTCAGTGAAGCAAAACTGCAATGCCAGAATGTGAGTTCGATTCCCAGGAACCCCCATACATAAAAAAATGTATGCGTGACTGTAGAGTCGCTTTGGATAAAAGCGTCTGCTAAATGGCATACATTGTGGAATTGGATATAATGTATGCTAATGTTCTCAGTAGTGGGTCACTTCAGCATTTACTCATTGGCTCCCAGAGCTCTGTGCCTGTCATGCAACTTTTTCAAATCATCCGTAAAGTTCATCATGCTGCATTAGAATGTATTAAAAATCTAAACATGGTCAACATTTGTAAATACAACTAAAGTTGCATAAATAACTGTTAGCATATAGGAGACCTGTTTCTTTGTTAACCGCTCAACACAGAATAGCCTCGTCGCACTCACCGTAAATCGTTTGGAGAAAATATCCTTTCTATTTTTATTCAGCAATGTTCAATTATTATTCTTCATACTATAAAATAATATAAAATAATGCCTGTAATTCTAAGCAAATCTTGTCTGCTAAATGAACTAGTGTAACCCAGCCATATGGCATAGCCAGATCAGGGCCTAACCTAGGACAACTCAGAGTATGCTATTCTGTTCTTCTGAAATAGACTACATTTCATCATATCATGTTTCTTTAGAGCTGTCTAAAATAAATAATGGATTTATTGTGATGGTACTACCTAGTCATCTCTTTTGAAAATCAGCCATAGAATGCCAAGTATTTCATATACTGTACCTACAGTACTTAAGTGACATAAAGTGGTCACAAATGTGTAGAGAGGACAAAGAAGTTCTAAAAATTAAAGCTTATTTGAAGTATTGACACTTGAAATCAGTATATGGGTCCCGCTCTGTGACTTTCCTGTCTGATGCCTACATCACAGGTTTAGGGGACAATGGTACACTGTGTGATGCGTCATTCAATCCCAGTGCTGCAACGCCGTAACATTGACAGTGGTGGTATGTAAAAATTATGTCATCGCGGTGCCTTCCCGGGAAAGAACAAAGACCTTACCTAACTGAAGACATGGCAAATCTGATCTGTGGTCAGATTAAAGCCAGAAATCACTGAAGAAGAAAGACCTACCTACAGTAAAGACAAACTGATCTGTGGTCCCAGTTAAAGCTTATGGATCACTGGGAGCGTGAAGAGACCCTAATAACATACATTTGGGCATTATTAAGGGACTTCTGCAACTACTCCTTTAGAGTGAAGGAGTGGGAAAGATATTTTGTTGACTCTTTCTGGGGTTTCACCGCATCGACGCCTCATGTCAAGATGCTCCAGAATGACTTTAGTTTACATACTTCTGAGCTGAAGGATGACATCTGTTTATGTAGTATCTCAATGTGACCTGTACAGCCAGGAGGCTGAGGTGGGGAGAGCTATAGGAGGACCGAGCTCATTGTAATGGCTTAAATGAATATATTATATGGGTATCAAACGCATCAGACATAAAGAAACCACACATGTTTGACTCCCTTCCATTAATTCCATTCCAGCCATTACAATGAGCCTGCCACTCCTATAACACCTCCCACCAACCTCCTCTGATGTACAGTACCCCTCCAGAATACTGTATCTTTACTGTACCTCATTAGCCTTATTTGTAAAGAGGCCGGTCATTTACTTCTGTGGCTTATTTTGTTGTTTCATAGCACAAATACTGCATTATTTCTGCCTGCTGATTTGAAAAATATGTATTTGGACTCAGATGGAAACTAAGTAGTTGTACATTTTCTGTAGGCCTACGGGGAGAAACAAAATGTATGCCTTGGTAATTGTTTGTGGACAATTTTAAAGAAGCCCTCTACAGTAAAATGCAGTTTGTATAACAACACAGGCCAACATCTATACTATGCCACCGCGTGTGCATACACACACACACACACACACACACACACACACACACACACACACACACACACACACACACACACACACACACACAAAACATCATAAATACATACATACATGTGCCTGGCTGGGTCCAATTAAAACCCCATAACTTATTCTTTTTAATCAACACTCCTCATGGGTAGCACCACAGATATCTGTATCTGTCCACCTTTTCTCCTACCTCTAAGTGTTCAATTAACAATACCTCTGCCTGCCTCTAGTGTTCAATTAACAATACCTCACTGCCTGCCTCTAAGTGTTCCATTAACAATACCTCACTGCCTGCCTCTAAGTGTTTCCATTAACAATACCCTGCTACCTGCCTCTAAGTGTTCCATTAACAATACCACACTCTAAGTGTTTCATTAACAATACCTCACTGCCTGCCTCTAAGTGTTCCATTAACAATACCACACTGCCTGCCTCTAAGTGTTCCATTAACAATACCACACTCCTAGGTGTTCATTAACAATACCTCACTGCCTGCCTCTAAGTGTTCCATTAACAATACCACACTGCCTGCCTCTATGTGTTCCATTAACAATACCACACTCTAAGTGTTCAGGCAACAATACCTCACTGCCTGTCTCTAAGTGTTCCGTAACAACACCACACTGCCTGCCTCTAAGTGTTCCATTAACAATACCTTCTGCCTGCCTCTAAGTGTTCCATTAACAATACCACACTGCCTGCCTCTAGAATTGTTCCATTAACAATACCTCACTGCCTGCCTCTAAGTGTTCCATTAACAATACCACCTGCCTGCCTCTAAGTGTTCCATTAACAATACCACACTGCCTGCCTCCTAAGTGTTCCATTAACAATACCTCACTGCCTGCCTCTAAGTGTTCCATTAACAATACCACACTGCCTGCCTCTAAGTGTTCCATTAACAATACCACACTGCCTGCCTCTAAAAATTATTAACAATACCTCACTGCCTGCCTCTAAGTGTTCCATTAACAATACCTCACTGCCTGCCTCTAAGTGTTCCATTAACAATACCCTCACTGCCTGCCTCTAGAATGTTCCATTAACAATACCTCACTGTACCTGCCTCTAAGTGTTCCATTTAATACCCTCACTGCCACTGCCCCTCTAAGTGTTCCATTAACAATACCTCACTGCCTGCCTCTAAGTGTTCCATTAACAATACCACACTGCCTGCCTCTAAGTGTTCCATTAACAATTTTACACTGCCTGCCTCTGAGTGTTCCATTTATAATGCCACACTGCTGCCTGCCTCTAAGTGTTCCATTAACAATACCTCACTGCCTGCCTCTAGGAGTGTTCCATTAACAATACCTCACTGCCTGCCTCTAAGTGTTCCATTAACAATACCACACTGCCTGCCTCTAAGTGTTCCATTAACAATACCACAGCACGGTATTGTCTCATTTGAGGTTGACCATTGATTCAATGGAATATTTGGACAGTTTACCATGAAAACATGGTTTTATAATATGTTGGTGAGGCACGTTATAAATCTCTGTAAGCGTTGCCCCCCAATGCATGCTGGGATTTTAGAATACTGTATGATACCTGGCTACAAAGCGCTTTTCAGTCACAGCTCTGGTGCAGTCAATAGACAGGCATTATCATTATTATTATTATTATTATTATTATTATTATACATAAATGCTCTGCTTAGATGTTGTCAGACAGCCACGGTGTAGAATAGTGACTTTATTTGGTTGTGGAGATTAACAAAATCCTACCAGTATTTATATTATCAGTTGAAAAGTCTGCCTTCCATTGTGCTCATACTCCACCTGTAGACAGGCTTCACAAGGCTTTTAGGTTTAATGTCCTTTTAAAAGCTTTACTGTTACATCTAACGCATGAGACATCATCGTGGAATGCTACCAGGCACCAACGTCTTTTAATCTCTCATATCAATTATCTGTAGTAGTTTATCAGTAAGAGAACATCTGTCCCACTAGAACATTTCAACCCAACAAATCTATGTGATGACGTTGAATCAACGTGGAAAACAGATTGGATTTTCAAAAAGTCATCAACATAAGGGCATTCCGTCTTTTTTTTTCACCCAACTTTTAACCTAAATCCAATGACATGGTGACA
>NC_059206.1:63329121-63422890 GCF_020615455.1 Coregonus clupeaformis
GGGGAGAAGATCCGGGCAGTGACGGAATGGCCCATACCCACCACCCGTAAGCACCCTCAACGATTTTTGGCAAACCTACGTAGGTTATTAAGGGTTTTAGTAAAGTGGTGGCAACCCTTACTAGACTCACATCCCCTAAATTCGTGGTCCCCTGGAGGCGGAGCAGGCGGTAGGGGGTTTTGAAGGAACTGTTTGGCACCTTCCCTGTGTTGATACACCCTAATACTCCCTCTACAGTTTGTTGTGGAGGTGGACGGCCGACCAGTGTGGAGCAGTCCTCTCCCAGCGCTCCCCCACTGACTAAAAAGCTTCACTCCTGTGCTTTTTTCGAAATTGTCACCCACAGAACGGAATTGGACGCTGGAAACCAAGAACTGCTGGCGGCCGCTTAGTATTGGAAGAATGGCTACACTGGCTGGATGGAGCTGAATCGCTGCCAATGACAGACTACAAAAAACTTCTGGCTTACATCCAAGCCACTAAGAGACTCTAACTCCACGCCAAGCCAGGATGGGCTCCTGGTTTTTAGTAGGTTTAAATCTATTCTCTTACAAAGACCGGGGCCGCCAGCAACCAACCAGATGCTTTGTCCCGCTCAGTTTGCTGACCTTCGGAGACCAGCGAGCCTGAGGCAGTCCTACCTTCCTGCGCGGCCGTGGCGGCAGTACAGTGAGTGAGTCTCTTGTGAAGACTGCACTCTGGCATGACTGGGACCGGATGGACTCCCAACCTACTCTTTGTTCCCGAGGACGGTCCGGCCCCAGGTGTTGCAGTGGATTCACACCTCCCGCAGTGCTGGTCACCCTGGGATGAGACGACGTTGACGCTGCTTTAGAGACAATTTTGGTGGCCTTCAAATGGAAATCGACGCTCGGGCCTTTGTGGCAGCCTGCTCAACCTGTGCTCGGGGAAGCTCCCACCAGTCCTCTTCGGGGCTGCTGCTACCCTCCCAGTTCCCAGGGTCCATAGCATGGGATTTTGTCACCGGCCTAAAGGGTCTGGAAGGTAATGATATTTATATTTATATGTGGACAGATTCTCTAAATCGTTACTATATAGCATTACCAAAATTACCGGGTTGCCAGTGAGACAGGGACCTCCTAGTCCAACATGTATTCCGGTCTCTATGGAATACCTGGGGACATCGTATCTGGATAGAGGCCCACAGCCCATTTCCCAAGCTTGGGGGGTTTTCTGTTCTGCTTGGGGTGCCTGCTAGTCTATCCTCAGGTTTATCCTCGTGACCAACGGTCAAACAGAAAGAGCCAATCAAGACCTCAAAGCAATCTTCGCTGTGTGGCTGCTTCAACATCCATCATCCTGGGCCAAACATCTGCCTTGGATAGAGTACGCCCACAACTCCTCACCACCTCTGCCACTGGTCTTTCAACCTTCGGGGTTATTCATGGGTTATCAATCCCCTCTGTTTCCTGCTCAGGAGAAGGAATTGGCTGGTTTTGTTAGAGAACCTCCGCCGCTGCCAAGTGTGGCGCGACGCGGAAGCGAGCTACCACCGATAGAACAAGATGACAGCGGATAGGAGCAGGACTCCCGCACCTGTGTTTCATCCTGGTCAAGAGGTTTGGCTGGCAGGCCTAAGAACGTACTCTCTTCGTACCAAATCACGCAAGCTGTCTCCCTCGTACCTGGGTCCGCTTTTGTGGTGGAGTCATCATCAACCCCGCTCATGTTCGTTTGAAGGTTCTCAGCCATGAAGATACACCCTACTTTCCACGCCTCCTAACTGAAACTCCGTGTCCTCCAGCCGATTGTGTCCGCCGGCTGATCCAACTCCACTCTGTTCGCCTCTCATTGACTACCATCCGGCCTACACCGCCAGTAGGCTCCTGGAACTCGGAGGCGGGGCAGGGGTCTCCAATACTAGTCGAATGGGAAGCGTGGTGGACAGGAGAGGTGTCCCTAAGCGTTGTGTTGGATCTCAGCTGATCACTGGACTTCCAACACGGCAACCCTGACAGGCTTCAGGCCGCCAGGTGGCCACCATTGAGGGGGTAATTGTTATGTGGGCAGCTTGTCTCTCCTTCTGGTCCTCCTTGTTTTGTCCCCTCTGTCTGCTGTATCGGTGTGTGTCCCCTTTATGTGGTGTGTTGGAGTGGACTAGGGGGTTTGGTGGTCTGCCTCTCCCCGTGCAGCTGCGGGTTGTTTGATTCTGCCTCACGCAGCTGCATCCTCTGCCCCTCTCATCAACCTGCACTACTAATTCCGGGGCATGGCCTCCACCGCGCCAGCCAGATCGTTGTTTTACCAGAGCGGTAACTTGGCTCACCAGTAAAGTTAATTTGTTTTGACCCTCAGCCTCAGTCTCTCCACTCTCCTTAACCTGTCGCGTTTTGTCTTAGTTCAGACATACCTCCCAACCTGCCTGCCTTCCTGCCTGCCGGGTCTGCCTGCCTGCCCCCAGCCTCTCCCCCCGGAGCCGACTAGCCCACTCTTCTGCTCCTTTTACACAGTGTTGGACTAAGACAATTTGAACGTTTATTAAAGTATTTTGCTCTTCAGGTATTTTCTGAGTGCTGGGTTGAACCACAGCTTCAATATATATAGAGAGAATAGAGAGATATAGCGACCTGTGGATATATATATATATAGAGAGAGAATAGAGAGAGAGTAGGTACCTGTGGATATATATGAATAGAGAGATATAGTTTACCTGTGGATATATATATATATATATAGAGAGAGAATAGAGAGATATAATGATCTGTGGATATATATATATAGAGAGAGAATAGAGAGATATAATACACTGTGGATATATATATAGAGAGAGAATAGAGAGATATAGTGACGGATATATATATAGAGAGAGAATAGAGAGATATAGTGACTCTGTGGATAGACAGATAAAAAGGTTACTACACTAACTGTCAAAAGCTTAGAACACTCCACTAATTCAAGGGTTTTTCTTTGGTTTGTACGAGATTTTCATTGTAGAATAATAGTGAAGACATTAAAACTATAAAATAACACATATGGAATCATGTAGTATCCAAAAGTGTTAAACAAATCAAAATATATTTTATATTTGAGATTCTTCAAACAGCCAACCTTTGCCTTCATGACAGATGTATGCACTCACTAACTGTAAGTTGCTCTGGATAAGAGTATGTCTGCTAAATGACTAAAATGTAAATGTAAATGACAGCTTTGGACACTCTGGAATTCTCTCAAACCAGCTTCACCGTGAATGTTTTCCAACAGTTTGAAGGTGTTCCCCACAAATGCTGAGCACTTGTTGGCTAAGCTTTTCCTTACTCTGCAGTCAACTCATCCCAAACCATCTCTAATTGCTGAGGTCAATTGTGGAGGCCAGGTATCTGGATGCAGCACTTCCATCACTTCTCCTTCTTGGTCAAATAGCCAACACACCGAGGTGTATATTGTCTGTTGAAAACAAATGATAGGGTCCCACTAAGCCTGGGTAACTACATGGGATGGCGTATCACTGCAGAATGCTGTGGCAGCCATGCTAGTTAAGTGTGCCTTGGAATTCTAAATAAATAACACCAGCAAAGCAACCCCACACCATAACACCTCCTCCATGCTTTGGCAGTGGGTAAAACATATGCAGAGATCATCCGTTCACCCACACTGCGTCTCATTAAAGACATGGCGGTGTTGGAACCAAAAATCTCAAATTTGGACAGTTCACTGTCTAATGTCCATTGCTTGTGTTTCTTGGCCTGAAGCAAGTTTTCTTCTTATTGGTGTCCTTTAGTAGTGGTTTTTTGCAGCAATTCGACTCATGAAAGCGATTCAAAGTGTGCCCTCTGAACAGTTGATGTGAGATGTTGTATGAACTCGAGAAGTATTTATTTGGGCTGCAATCTGAGGCTGGTAACCTAATGAACTGATCTTCTGCAGCAGAGGTAACTTCCTGGGTCTTCATTCTGTGGTAGGTCCTTAAGAGAGCCAGTTTCATCATAGTGCTTGATGGTTTTTGCGACTGCACTTGAAGAAATGTTCAAAGTTCTGAAGTGTTGTATTGGACTGACCTTCATGTCATAAAGTAATGATGGAATCTATTTGAGCTGTTTTGCCATAATATGGACTTGGTTTTTATAAATAGGGTATTTTTGTATACCCCCCTACCTTGTCACAACACAACTGATTGGCTCAAACGCATAAAGAAGGGAAAGAAATTCCACAAATTAACTTTTAGTAAGGCACACCTGTTAATTGAAAAATATTCCAGGTGACTGTACCCAAGGAAGCTGGTTGAGAGAATGCCAAGAGTGTGCAAAGGTATCAAGGAAAATGGGTGGTTAGTTTGTAAGAATCTCAAATATAAAATATGATTTTTATTTGTTGAACACTTCTTTGGTTACTACATGATTCAATGTTATTTCATAGTTGATTCTTACCATTATTCTACAATGTAGAAAAAGAGTTAAAAGAAAAAGAAGAAAACCCGAATGAGTAGGTAGGTGTAAACTTTTGATGGTAGTGGGTGTATGGAAGAGAGGGAAAGATGGATACAGTAAGAGAGAGAAAGAGAAAAAGAGAGAGAGGAGAGAGAGAGAGAGAGAGAGAGAGAGAGAGAGAGAGAGAGAGAGAGAGAGAGGAGAATATAGGAGAGGAGAGAGGGAAACCTAGGATATAAGAGAGAGAGAGAGAGAGAGAGAGAGAGAGAGAGAGGAGATTCAGGAATAGAGGAATCTAGACCAGACCAATAGAGAAGCATTATAGGAAGGTGGGATATATCACATAGCCCTACGCAGCACCATACATATACTTTGATTTAATCTAACAGCATATTCTTTCTCTGGAGCCAGCTGTTGTAAGCAATCAACACAGAGGCAGAAAACAGGTAGCCTCGGAAAAACCTATTTAGATTGTTTAATGGGTAGGCCGCGGCCAAACAGCCACTTCAGTCAGTGTACTCCAAATTGAGCGGACAATGTGGACAAAATGGCGGACATTTCCATTTTTCCTAGTAAGCCATCGTATAATTGTAGTGGCGAGGGGCAGGTAGCTCAGCGGTTTGAGTATTGGGACCAGTAAACTGAAAGGTCACTAGTTTGAATCCTAGAGCCGACAAGGTGAAAATCTGTAGACTTGAGAAGGCACTTAACCAATGCTCCAGGGATTGGTGATAATGGAGACCTCTGGCTATGACCCATTCTGAGGATGTTATTATGACAAATATAGGCACCCATCAAATTATTATTTGGGCGCCGTGGCATTCTGGTGCTGCAGAAAATGGGACGGTGGAATGGATAGTGGAGTGTTGGGTGGAGTATTGGAGTAGTACTTTAGAGAGCTTGTCCAATCAGTGCTGCGGAGTGACTTGGGTCATCTGGGCAGCTAGTGCGAGGCTCCACTAGAGGTTGCTTAAGACTAGATGGGTGGTTTTGAGGGTGACATGGCTCTCCCCCCCCCCCCTCCTCCTCCCTCACTTTCCGGTGGGAGCCAGTTCAGGAGAAGTGACGCGCACATACACTAGAGAATTCATATTTACGAAGTCACGTTCTTGGTTTGTGCCTGATCATGTATTACAGTGAATGGGGTATTTATAGTTTATCTGATACCTTCCAAATGTTTCTTTCAATTCGGTCTTGGATGTAATGACTCACCCAGTGGCACCTAATACCAAGGTGAGTAGGATGCGTGTGTTGAGCTTGTAATTACATGTATTGGACAATGGGATGTATCAAAAATAAATTGTAGAAATTCTGAGAGAACTTTTTTGGCAAAAGTGAGATTGCAGCCCGTTGAATGAATCAATCCAGTGTGTATTGGAAGGGGGATGGAAAGGTAGAATTTAGCATGCTGACCAAAAACTGAATTTGATTACAACTCAACTTGAGACCTCTATATTGGAAACTGGTTTGTAAACCATTAACCTTTTTAATATGGGAACTTAACTGTATGGCGTGCTGCAGATACATATATATACAAAAGTATGTGGACACATTTCGAACTAGTGGATTAAGTATTGAGCACACGTTGTGACAGGTGTAGTAAATTTGATAGATGCATATAGTAAACATTGGCAGAATGGCCTTATGAAGAGCTAGGAAAGTGGACTGTAGTTAGGATGCCACCATTCCAACAAGTCAGTTAGTAAATTTCTGCCCTGCTAGAGCTGGCCCGGTCAACTGTAAGGGGCTGTTACTGCCAACGCTCGCTTTTAAGGAGGGAGTGACCAATGCGCATGGTGAATGGAATATTATTTAGATAAATAGATTACCCGATCAAAACAACGAATCGAAACGCGAAGTCTTGAAACACAAACCAAAAAAGGAACAAGAAAACCACAACACAAAGGAAAAGACCGATAGTTAAATATGGCTCCCAATCAGAGACAAACTAGTTGACACTCAAGTTGCCCTGATTGGGAGTCACTAGGCCAATATAGATATACAAAACATAGACTCCCGACACACCCTGGCTCAACATAATATAGTCCTCAGAGCCAGGGGTGACAGTATCTCTGGCAAAGGTGCGGACTCCGCGCCAAACAACCAAAACAGGAGGGACCGGGTGGACGGGGGATCGGCGGAATGACTCCAGGCACGGGTTGTGCTGGGACTGAAGACGATACCCCTGGCTTGATGCGATGGAGGAGGAACGGGCGGACGGTGACGGGCGCACCTGACTTGGTGCGGGAGCAGGAATGAGCCGAGAGGATTTTCGCGCACCACCGACCTGGTGCGGGAGCGGATGGTTGGATTGGGTGGGCGACGCGCACCACAGACTTGGTGCGGAGAAGGTGAATGGGCGGACAGGTTGATTCGCAAACGAATTATAGACTTGGTAGGGTGAGAGAGTACGCGTGGGATGAGAGTAGACCACCATTGGTTGGTGCGGGAAGCTTGGATGGGCGGATTTTGGGGGCGAACGAGATGGTGGGAGATGGGGGACTGGCGACGCGCACCACCGACTTCTGGTACGGTGAGAGCAGGAATGGCCGGACAGTGACGACGCGCGCACCACAGGCCGGAAAGAAGGAGAGGAGGAACAGGCCGAACTGCACTGGGGAAACACACTGGCCGCATGCAGGGACTGAGGAACGGGCGGAGGGGACTGGTAATACACCCCAGTACCTCTCGTCGTGCCTCCACACTTTCCCCCCCCCTCTGTGACCAGTGGGTCCTTAACCTGGCGGCCTCCTCTTCACACCACCCGCTGACGCTCCATCGGGCCTCCTGCACCCGCCCACGCGGTGAGCCCCCCTAAATGGGGTTCTCCTCCCCGTGGACCAGGCCCCCTCACAGAGATCATGGTCAAGACAGCCTCTCTCCTCTTCACTCTAGCGTGGCCTGAGCCGAAACCCACGATCAGGTCTTATGCTGCTTTGGTCCTGGTTTGGTGGTTCTTCTGTCACGTTCGCTAAGTGAGGAGGACAAGCGCAGAGCGTGAATGGTAAGATGATATTTATTAAACAGATAAAACAACGAATTAAATGTGAAGTTCTTCGATACACACAAACCAAAAAGGAACAAGAAACCACAACACAAAGTGGAAAAGACCGATAGTTAAATATGGTGAGAGACAACTAGTTGACACTGTTGCCTCTGATTGGGAGTCACCAGGCCAACATATGATATACAAAATATAGACTCTACACACCTCTGGCTCAACATAACATAGTCCCCAGAGCGAGGGAAGTGACAGTTACTGAAGTGGAAACGCCTAGGGGCAATAACGGTCAGCTGCGAATGATAAGCTACACAAGTTACAAAGGGACCCTAGGGTGCTGAAGCATCGTGTAACGCCTATAAATCGTCCTCAGTTGCAACACTCACTAACGTAGTTCCAAACTGGCCTCTGGGGGAAGCAACGCCAGCACAAGAACCGTTCGTCGGGAGCTTCATGAAATGGGTTTCATCGCCAAGCGCTACTGTAAGATCACCATGCGCACGCCAAGCCGGGCTGAAGTGGTGTAAATCACCGCATTGGATCTGGAGCAGTGGAAACGCGTTATCTGGAATGATGAATCACTTTTCACCATCTGGCAGTCGAATGGACGAATCTGGGTGGATGCAGGAGAAGTATCTGCCCCAAATGCAATGAATTAGGAGGAGGAATAATGGTTGGGGGTTTTTCATGGTTGGATAGGCCTTTAGTTCCAGTGAAGGGAAATCTTAATCGCTAAGATACATTAATTCTAGACCATTTTGTGCTTCCAACTTGGTGAAATATGCTTTGGGGAAGACCTTCTGCTCTTCAGTATGACAAAGCTGAGGTCAACATTACAGAAAATGGTTGGTCGAGATCGGTGTGAAGAAGTTGGGATGGCCGCACAGAGCTCTGACCTCAACCTCACCGAACACTAGGATGAATTGAACCTGACTGCGAGCCAGGCCTAATCAGTGCCCGACCTCATTAATGATCTTGTGGCTGGGAATGGAAGAAAGTCCCCGCAGCAAATGTTAAATTTAGTGTGAGAGCCTTCCCAGAAGAGTGGGAGGCTGTTATAGCAGCAAAGGGGGACCAACTCCATATTAATGCCTATGATTTTGGAATGAAATGTTTGATTGAGCAGGTGTATATATAATTTGGTCGTGTAGTATATCTTAGTAGTTTTTAGAACCTTGAACTACACAATGTTGCAACCTAAGCTAATACTGTAGATATCTAAATAGTGGATACTACCTGGTTTAAGGGTGTACATATCTATACTACCTGGTTTAAGCTTTCTGTAACATAGTCCTAAACTACCTGCTTTAAGGGTGTACATACCCCATTTGTATCTCTTAAACATTGTTGTTATTTAGACCGTGTAGATGGGTGTTGGTAGAATTCAAAACAGTGCAGTAGAACGTCTATAGGATGCAAGCCAATCTGGCCTTCTGTTAATTTCTGCCGTAGTTATATATATGGTGTGTTGTGTAAACGTTCTAAGAATGAGCTCCTGTATCTGCCTCTGTTTACTGATTTTAACTCTGCACCTGTCACTGGAAGCGCTGCTATGGAATCACTGGCTCACTATGTCACTTCATGGGAACGGGGTGAAAGTGAGCGAGGCAATCGTGACCCCACCGCACGTGAAGAGAACGGGATCTTCTCCTTTCACCCTCCTCTCCTGTTACCATGCCTCTCCTTCCCCCACCCCATGGGGGAGCCATCATTTACCAGGCTATTCCCAAACCCCACCACCCTTGCATAACACCACAGACACACACACACCACCACCACCCTCTCTTTCACCCCAACCTCCATACTCACAGTAGGAACTAAGGGGATGAACGGGCGACTGGAAATCTTCTTACTGTTTCAAATGAGGGCCGTGTGGGAGTGGAGATGTGAGCCCCTGGTGCTGCTGGTTCTCTGCTGTTTATTCAGAGAAAACCTCAGAGACACTAGAGAGGTAGGGAGGGACTGGGGAGAGACCCCACCCAGTTACCTACACCCTTCACCCACCGTCGCCCCCCCCCCCTCACAAGAGACACTAGAGAGGTAGGGAGGGACTGGGAGAGCCCTCACCCAGTTACCTACACCCCTCACCCCACCGGCCGCCCTCTCCTCCTCACAGAGAGAGACACTAGAGAGGTAGGGGAGGAACGGGAGAGCCCCACCTAGTTACCTACACCCCTCACCCCACCGGCCTCACGCTGTTGGGACGGGGTGACATTTCATGTTTCTGCCAGAGAGCAGACGCTCAAACGTCCTTTGTTCTTTCCTCTCTCCCTCCCGTCCTCTTCTTTTTCTGTTTTTGTTTTACAAACAACAAAGAGACGCTAGAGTTTATCAAGACAGGAGACATCCTTCTCTCTCTGGGCTGTTGAAAAGGGCCGCCCCCCCCCCCCCTCACCCCCCTCTCCCTCCCTCCCACTTCTCAACGTGTAGGGCAGCTGCCAGGTGATAGCTTTAATGATCTCCTTTAGCACCAGTGGGTGTGTGTGTGTGTGTGTGTACATCCTCATCACTTCATCGGGTGGCGTGCTGGGTTTTTTAAGAGGGCCGCCACTGTGATTAACTGTAATTCAATGGCACTATCTGCCTGCGCTGGGCCTGCATTCAATGGGTTTTTATTCTCATAAAGTGACTTACTTTTGATCGGACCCATAGGGTTGTTGCTTAGAAAGGGTGATTATATGGGGAATAGGGTGATATATACACCCAGGAGGATGTATGCTGGCTAGAATTAATGGTTCAAGTTTGGAAAGCTTTTGCTGAGGAGTTGATTAAAACATTCTCTCCCTCCTATTTTGGGGGAGTTAACTCAATTTTTTCAGAGAGCTTTGGGCATAGCTCAAGAAAAGTTAGGATTAAACCACAGTGGGTACAGTGATATCCTGAGGGAAGACTCTATCCTTGCACACACACATACACAAAACACACACACACACACACACACACAAACACACACACCACACTCTTTTGGGATCTTTCGAGATGATATTGATCTTTAGATTAGAAATAGCACACATTAATGAATGGAGAAACATATGCCCAGGAAATGATTCTGAATGTAGACTCTGGTTTTTATGAACATCTGTCTTCTACTAGAAGTATATATTTAATCCTTCCTTCTCTCTCTTATCCGTTCCCTGGAGCCTCTTGAAACATCTGTTTATCATGTTTCTGGAGAGATAATATCAAGTGAAGAATTATTTGATTAGGTTTAAACTACGCTCTTCGCTTAAGGGGATGATGATGCTGAATGTTTTCTGACTTGACTGCCATCAATGGCCATGTACGATTGTGGCTATGTTGAAATTCAGCATGTGTTTAACCTCCAGTTTCACTTGGATTTATTATTTCAGAATTGCCCTGATATCTGACCCTTATTGGAATGTATTTGGAACTTTAAGACGGTGGCTGCCGAAGGCTGTCCAATGTAACTGGCATACTACTGCGAATGAAGTAATGTATGGGTACATGTAACATGGATATTGGAAATGTATCCTTTATTTACACCTGGCCCATCATAACTACAGTACTTAGGTGGTCATCCCTCGGTTAAAGTTAGTTGAAATAACTGCTACAATTGATATAGTACTCAAAGAATAGCAGATGAGAAGTCAATGCGATTGCTGGTTAGGAACAGGTCCCCCCGTCCATTTAAGTATTATCATGATCTGGGAAGGCAAAACTGATCCTATATCAGTGAACTTTTTGCCCAGGTTAGGTGTATGATCACATCCCCCAAACAGCACAGCAGCACTAGAAATGACACCATCGATTAGCTCAGATCAGAGAGAGAGAGAGAGAGAGGGAAAGAGAGAGAGAGAAAGAGAGCAGGGTTGTGTTGGGCCAAGGGTGGTTATGATGTAGTATTGGCAGGTAAAAGATATATAAAACAGATTTTACACTGTCATGAGAAATTAGCACTAGTACTCCCCTAAGACTCCAACTTTTCAAGGATATGGCAAAAACACTTGTTACCAGATAAATGATGGTGGCTCGGGTGAGAGTATCATGGAGATTGGAACAACAGCTGTAAAAACAAACCGGGGAGTGAAGACATTTTCAGGGGGGAGGGTCAGAAATTGGAGGTTACAGAGGGCTGATGGTGGTGGTTATGAGGATCAGGCTAACGAAGTACACTTCCAGTGTCAAGTAATAAATATGTGACCTAAGCATACTCTTTTTTCGGATAGCAGCCCAGACAGTGAAATAAAATAGCTTTTTATTGAAGAAGTGTGCAACTCGAAAACCAAACCAGTTTACAGGATCGCACTCTTTGCCAAGAGAGTGTAAGTTGATTTCAATGAGTGGCTTGATTGGAAATTGAGATATTCAATATTATGTACTCATAGAAATAGAATTACTAGAATGGGATTCCTAATCCAAATAAGGTATGATCTAGTTACTGTTTATAAACCGGGTGGTTTATAAACAATAACTAGGGTTCGAGTTAAATGCGATTAGGTGACAGCCATGATATCAAACATATACCACGGGTATGACAAACCATTTAATTTTACTGCTCTAATTACATTGGTAATTAGTTGAGGATAGTAATAAGACCTAGGGTTGTGGTATAACAAAAATAAGTGTATAGGCACGCGCCGTGCCTAAGAACAGCCCTTAGCCGTATAAGCACCCCTCGGGCTGGGCCTGCTTAAATGACCTCTTTCTTCTCTCTCCTCTAAGGAGGCTAGGTTATTGTCTGTAGTGACGCATACAAAATACAACTTAAAACAAAACAATAGAGTATAAGATAAATGAAAACAAAGCAAAATGTTTTGTGCTAGGGCCACAGAAACTCATTCAGGAATAAACAGAAACTCAATAAGCACAGAAAAAATGAATGCCAGGAGAATGAAAAAAATAAACGGAGTCGGCACAACTCTGTTTCATGTGGCCAAAGATATAAGCCAGGAGCTTCGCTTCGCTAATTTAGGGCCTCTCAAAGGCCTATAATCAGAGAGGACTTGTAATATTAGCATTAAGAATGATATTTTTAAGTTAACCACTGGCCAATGTTGTGATGGTGGAGAGGGGTGCTCTTCAAATGAAATAAACCATAATATTGGAATGTCTACAGGGTTTAGAGGTTTTAGAGGGTTCACACTGAATGGCAGTTTGATTGGATTTATGGTGGGTGGCTATGGCACTGAACTCTGACTAAGTCCTGATTCAGAGGGGGAATTTTATTGTGTGGCACTCTTAAGTGTTCTCGACATGCTGCTCAATTTGCTGAGGCCTAATAAAAAGAGTGTTTTGAAATTCTCTTTTGGGGCTTGTTTTTAGAACAAGAGAGCGCCACATAGATGTAATAGTTTTTTGGAATAAAACTCAAATAGGGCTCCACAGAGCACAGATGTAAGTTGTTGGTGGTAGACTTTATTTTATCCCCCCTTGTCAATGATTCAAAGATGAGGATGGTAGTAGAATTTTAGAATGAAAACTGATATTAGTTTCAGGTAAGCAGTATTAATCCAATTTGCTTGATGAGTTGGGTTGTTGGGATACTAGGCCTTAGTAATCTGGGTGATGACAATAGTCGTAGTTGACCCCCCTCACCTTTACTTTCATGGTTTGTCCTTCATGTAGTGACCTCGTTGATCATCAACTGACGTGATTGGCCACAGGCCCCTTTCAGCCAATTAGAGGCTCCGTGAGTCCAGACTTTTCCCAGGCCACCGGCTTTCGATCACGGACTATCCCGAGCCAAACATATCCACCACTACACAATTATTATATAGGTCCTTCTGTCTTTTGTGAGGCCTGGGAGGATGTTGTTTTGTGTTTGTTGAGAGAAATGATGGCCGGGTTGTAAGAAGAGAGTTACCCCCAGAATAGAAAATAGAGGGAACAAATAATGGTTTCTCACAATGCATTTTGTGCTCTTTTTTCCTAATAGCCCCGCTGCAACTGGACACCTCCTCTATGTTTACTTCAGTGTTTATCATGCTGCCTCGCGACGGGACCGCCTCACAGTGGACGCCCTTTGAGGGTTTACTATGACAAAAAAAGAGTTATATTCCATTGATTTATTTCATATTCAATGAATGGACAGTGTCAGGTCTATATTGGTGCCTGAAGAATGTGAGTTATTTGAAAGCAAAGCTTTTGTGTTTCCACAACCATGGATCGTGCCCTGAATTCTTTCCCCTAAGTGATGTTTTCACCATCTCTATCCAGGAACGCACACCTGAGCTCTAGTATTACTATATATGCATTTAGATTCAAATGCTTTTATCCACAGCGACGTAAGTCATGCGGGGTATACATTTTTACGTAGGTTGGTGGGCCCCGGGAATTGAACCACAATCCTGGCGAAGAAGGCAGGCTTTACCAACTGAGCCAAAGGAGGGGTAGGGGATTCGTGGCTAGTTGATAGGTGTGTTAGTGATGCACTAGAAGAAGAAAACAAAGATCCTGGGGGGATCTCGAGGAAAGATTTGAAACCACTGAACATACTCGAAACACAATGTTACTTAATCATGTTGGACAATCTGTTAAATATGAAAATAACAGACATAGGGAATTAAGGGATAAAAAGGACATTATTGCTCTGGAATTCTGAATACTGACAGCTCATATTCATAGGAGCCCTTTGGCCTTGCTCATTGACCCACTCCTAAACACTTCTGTTATGGAAGGCTTGTGATAATCAATCATTGGTATAATCTTGATAACCTCGTATGTTTAGAACTTCAAAGTGATGGACAACTACAGTTCAGTACATTGTCAGACAAAAACAACAGGGACCTGAAATAGTTTAGTAACAAAAAAAATACCTCCCCTTTCCCCACCAGCTGAGTGGGAGTGCAGGCAACACTGCCCATGCATGGTATATAGATTTCAGGACGGATAACCCCAATCTGATGGAGATAAAACAGCTAAAACTTATCAGGAGGAAATGATTAATGTATGTCGCTGTAGAGGATCAATCTTCCTATCTACACGTTTCTCATTCTGTGTTTACTGCTAACTAATCTAACAGAAGAGATAAGATACATCACCAGGGAGGATGGCTGTATACTGGTACGTGACATTGAGCATCTCTCCTCTCTCTCAATGAAGACAGGGCGGGCATGGTGACTGACTGACTAGAGATTCGAAGAGGGGGTCAACCAAATGGGGGTTAAACATTGGGTCAACTAAATGGGGATTAAACAGGGGTCTGTAAATAACCATTTTTGATGTGGTGATGACTCCCTAAATTGAAGGGGTTTCTGGTAGTTCTCTTGTGTTTAGGCTGCTGGTTACAGTTTTTCACTCGACGAAGAACTGATGACTCGATATTTTGCCATTGAAACATTGTCAGTTTAGTATGAAAGGGGAATACTTTACAGTAATATGGAAATCCCCTGGCATATTAATGTCAGTATTAGTGATGATGGGACTGGCTAGGGATGATGTGGTGGTGATTATGTGGCTAAGTGATGGGAGAAAATCTTTGGGGAGTGTAGTTTTCCATCCTGTACTGACCTGCACATGCCTGGTTATAGTCTGTGTGTTTTTCAGAGGCATGTATAGGGACTGAGGACCCACTGTGGGCTGGCTGCTTTACTCTGCTGCTGGCCCTGTCTGGCTACTGACTGACCTGTGTGTGTGTGTGTGTGTGTGTGTGGGGGATGTGTTTAAAGAAGTCCCACAAGAATATAGAATAAAAAATTCGACCAACTGGGAGACATTTTGTTAGTCCCTACAAGGTAAATGCTAGTTTAGGGGGTTTTAAGGTTAAGAGTAGAATTAGGGTGGTAGGGGTTAGGAATTAGGTTTAGGGCTAGGGTTAGGAGTAGAGTTAGGCTTTAGGGTTAGAGCTAGAGTTAGGTTTAGGTTAAGGTTTGGGTTAGAGTTAGGTTAGTGGGAAAAAGGATTTGAATGGGATGAATAATGTGTCCAAAAGGTTAGTTGTACAAGAGTGTGTGGTAAAGGACAACAGACAGAGGAGAGTGAGTAGAGGATTCCACCTCAGGTGTGTGTTTGGGGTCTACATTTCAGACCAGATTTGTGTGAGCGTTGTGAGAGATGATGTAGTGATATATTCCATTGTTAGTTCATAACAACTTCTTATGCACTGTCTACTGAAAACAACCTACTCATTGCAGTGAGCTATAGCCCAACGGAGACATTTTTGTATAGCAAAAAGCCTTCATCATTATACTGTAGGGTAGAGGACTGCCCAATCTGCTTGTGTTCATGGCATGAAAATGAAAACCAATTAAAGAGTAGCAATCATCAGGACTGGCCCCACCTGCCCTATCTCCTCCTCCTCCTCTACCCCCTCCTCCATCAAAGTGATAAATCAATCTTAGCTGTGAGTGGTCATGCAGGGAGAACATTCCCTTCCTTCCAGCGTATTTTGCCTGGGGTCATAAGCGGGTTAAGTCCACACTACTTCAGAGATTGATTGGGTGAATGTGGGTATTGATGAAAGCGTGGCAACCCAACATAAAAATACAGCCTTTATAAAGGCACAGAACAGCCAAATCAACAGGCACTCAAACAGCCAGACACACTATATCCAATCTGGCAACGCAGGACTGTGGGCACCGAATAATGCCCCCCCCTCTTGTTTATACTTGAAGCGAGCTGCTCCATGGAGCACGCCCTATGTTATCTTAAGACAAAGCTGGATTACATGGCGCTGGCACTAATATACTTACAACCCAGCGCATTATGTAATTGACTGCATGCATGTTTGTCTCACAATGACTTTCATTTGAGTGGATGTTTTGAGGGGGAAAAGTCCTGATGGAGCTTAAGATATGTAAACGATATCGTTTGAGAAGAGGGAAGAAAACACAACCACAGAGCACGAAACCAGCCTCGCGCACCGTAAATAAAATATTCATTACCGATTAATTTGACATTCAAATACTAGTTGTGTATCACACAAATGCAAGGAATAATGCGGTAACCAGCAGCATGCTAAAAGCGGTAGGCCAACTGATAATAAGAGGGAGGTGTTTGCAACCCAAAACATAACAGGTTAACTAAACCGTAATGTTAAAGCTCGATCAGGATCTCCCCATAGTGTCTTGATTCACCTGTAGCGTCTCAGGACACTGGTGTCTTGTTTGGGCATCTAATTACGGTGTACCTCAAAGTTGGGAAACCCCCACCCAACCAAAGAAGACAAGAAGAGAGGATAAAGGTGTCAAGGAAAATTAAGACACTCCAGGCTGTCTGACTGTCTCCTAAGACTGTTCAGTTTTGGCTCTGATGGAGACTCTATAGTAGCCTTAGTGTCTGTCTTCTCCCTCAACACAAATGTCAGACTCCTATAAGCCCCATTGCCTGGGTGAGACATACTGAGGTAACAAGAAGAGGACCTAGCATTGAAGGATATGTCACTTGAATTGGACTCAGTGGTTTTGTAAAAAAGATTTCATGGTTTAGTCATAGAGAGATTCTCACCGCCTTATAGGCATACATATGTCGCCGGATTTCCCAGTCATAGCTACTTACCTCACCCCTTGCAGGCCTGGTTCCCCCCCTAGGCTTTATCCCAGGTTCCTGCTCCTCTAGAGCTTTTTCTTAGAATACTGCCTCGAAGCGCCGATTGCTCTCTGGGGGTTTGAGGCTGGGTTTCTGTAGTGCACTTTGAGACAACTGCTGATGTAAAAATATATTAAATACATTTGATTGATCGAAGATTTTGTATATGTTTTGGGCATGGACTGTGGAGAGGACTGAGGGAGAGAGTTTACTGGGAGACTAAGAAGTGTGTATATTCTCGGCCCATGAGTTGTTCCACACGCATTGGCTGGTGATGGATGAATGAGTCACTGAAGTACCAGACATGAAACTTTGGACATGGTTTTACAGCTAATTGGGGATCAATAAAATATTAAATAAATATTAATAACAAAACCCAAAATCAACACCCTAAAACAATGTATGAAGCTTATATTTGTGGTCCCTGTAGCTCAGGCTGGGAGAGAACGGCGTTTGTAACGCCAAGTAGTGGGTGATCCCCGGGACCACTCATACACAAAAAAAAATGCACGGATGACTGAAGTGCTTCGGATAAAAGCGGGCTGCAAATGGATATTATATTATTATTTTAAATGTAAGGGTGAATGAATATTGAGAGTGTCTTGGAACAAATCATTAATCCAGATATAGTTAATGCCTCTATGGGAATCTGAAACAGACAAGCACAATATGCCAACTCAATCCCCTCCACAATGCACACACTGCACCTCTACAAAGATAGACAATGAATGGCCTACTGAAGTAAGACATGAAAGTGGACTTGAGTTTGTCATGGTTTTATGCAGACATAGTACCTGATATTTATGTGTGTTACTTCAAAGTCTCAGACAACTTCCCCTGCTGTCTTCTTTGCAGCTAGTATTGGACATTTCCATAATATGTGAGCTAGAGTACCCCTATATTGTTGAATCATTTCATATTTAAATGTGAGATTAGTATTCAGTCTCCGTCTGAGAGGAATATGCTTCTAGTGAGAGGGTGAGGGGATTGTCTTCAGTGAAATGTAAAAAAACGACGTGGAAACCATCCGGTAACTCAGCAACTATGCTAACTACATCCTCATTTCCTGTTATGATATTTTGAGTTTTGCCCTCATTAAGTAATATTTATACATTAATAGACATGAAGTGCTTGCTTGCACAAATTTATTAGATACAAGATTTCATGAAATAAATTTGAGCTAAATGATTAGAGGGACTCTAGCCTATTGGTGCAGATCGAGACTTTAATATGAAACACAAACCATACAGTGGGATATATTAACTTCCTGTTTTCTTCTTTTACTTTCGGACTCAACACATTTCCATTCCAGATATGTACAGCACTGCAGAAATGAAATGGAATAGTAATAATATAGTCAAGGAAATAGGACATAGAGACAGCAAACAGTAAAGTGCATAGCATCCTTTAGTAGAATGAACATCATTTATCTTTGAGGAATTTCTGGTAAATCCATCTAACCGTCCCACTGTGTTGTTAGGAATGTTTATTATTAGTGGTGGGGTTGCCCTCGAGGTGCCATAGCGACTCGGATAACCTCCTAGTGCAACTTCAGAAGGCTCAGCAACCACAGAGGAAATGCCGACTGACGATAGACGAAGAAAGAATGCACTGGAGAATATAGTCTCTAAGTAACATTTTTGGATTAGTCAGTCAAGGGTGTGTTAGTAGTTTGTGAATCCAATGGATGGGAGAGGGACACTAAGCAAATGGTGATGTGAATGTTAGAGTGGAGAGAACAAAAGTCTTCACTAATTGTTGAACCAATGGGGACATAGTGACATTGTCAGTAGTATTGTTTATTGATGGATTATGCAGTGAGTATGTTTTTACATGAATCAGAAACCAATTAGGTGGATTATTCTGTAGTAAGAGTGTGGCCCAGAAGGAAATTGTAGCGTTTCTCTTGTTTTAGATTAAAATTGTAGTGTATTATGAATTTTGAGTGGAATGGTTTTACTACATGGTGGATGCCTGGCTGGATCAATGGTTCTCTCTGTGTTTTTAGCCAAATCACATCACACAGCAGCACTGAGAGAACAATAACCTTCAGAACCTTGTTCTTGTGTTCCACAGAAGATATGCAATGAGGGAGATGCTCAACAGAATTTGCATAAATCTGTTGTTGCTATTTGTGGACTTACAGTGCCTCAGAAAGTATTATACCCCTTGACTTATTCCACATGGAAGTTGTTGTTACAGCTGAATTCAAAATGGATTAAATCATTATTTTTCTGAGAAAACATGTTTTTCAAAAATGTTTGCAAATTGATTGAAAATGAAATAATATATAAATTACAACACGTATTCACAACCCTGAGTCAAAACATGTTAGAACTCACTTTTGGCAGCGCGATTAAAGCCGTGAGTCTTCTGGGTAAGCCTCTAAGAGAGTTACACATCTGGATTGTGCAACATTTGCCCATTTTTTTCTAAATTTTAAGCTCCGTCAAATTGGTTGTTGATCATTGCTAGACAACCATTTCCAGGTAAGTTTAAGTAGATGTTAAGTCAAAACGTAACTGGCACTCAGGAACATTCACTGTCTTCTTGGTAAGCAACTCAGTGTAGATATGGCCTGTGTTGTAGGTATTGTCCTGCTGAAAGATGAATCAGTGTCTGGTAGAAAGCAGACTGAACAATTTTCCTCCATTCATAAATTCTTATCTGAACAACTCCCAGTGATAACGATTTAAGCATACCCATTAAATGATGAGCCACCAGTATGTGAAAATATGGAGAGTGGAATTCAAATGTGGATTGGATTCTTGTATTCAGAACAAAAAGATAATTGTTTGCCATATTTTTTTGAGTATTATTTAGTGCTTGTGAAACAGGATGATATTTTGGAATATTTTTATTTTACAGTTCCTTTTATTCTGTAAATTAGGTAAGGCTTCCTTTTCATTCTGTAAATAGGAGATGGGAGTAAAAAAATATCTAGTTATCACAGCCATTAAAAAACTATTTAAAGTCACCATGATGGGGAAATTCTGAGTGTTCCTCTCCAGCAACTGAGTTAGGAAGGATCGCCTGTATCTTTGTTGTGATGGGAGGTATTGATAACCATCCAAAGTGAATTAATAATTTCACCATGCTAAAGGATGTGCTTATAACATTACAATAGATGCGGAATGTGTTTGAAATTACTGCTGATGAGGGACTAAGATAAATATCATGAGCCCGGGGAATCGAACCCACAACCCTGGCGTGAAGGAGTAAAGAAACAGGAAATATAATTATGGGGACAGAGATTAAAATATTCTGGCACACAGAGTATGCAACTTATTATGTAAATTGTTAACATTTGTACCTGATCTTATTTAGGCTTGCCTAACAAAGGGGTTGGAATACTTTATTGATCAAGACATTTCAGCTTTTCATTTTTAATTAATTAATCTAAAAAATAATTCACTTTAATATAGGTATTGTGTTTGGGGCAGTGAAATTTTTTAAAATCATTTAAATTCAGGCTGTAACAGAACAAAATGTGGTAAGGGGGTATGAATATTTTTGAAGGCTAAATTATTTGTGTAAATAATCAGTGCAATAATTCGCTTTATTAGTGTTTTGAAACATCAATATAAATCTTTCTCAAAAGGAAAACAGGCTCCAAGTTAGTTAAAGATGTGTGGTGGCAGATAGAACCTTGACTAAGTTGAGTACATTTAGCCTATAAACCAAATGTTGATACGCAAGGGCTTTAAAAGAACCATTAACATGGCCACGAGACAAAGAAAGCAATGCTTGCTGTTGGAATTAGAGTTTTTAATAGTCCGCGGACACTATATGGTAATAGATTTCCTTCTAGCTTAGAGAGAGGAGCTGGGGTAATCTGGGTTATTGGCAAGCCATGAAACCACATAGAGGAGCATGCAAAAGAGCAACCTGACTTTCAGCTCACGCGAACATATATGGAGAGTGTGTGTTTTTCAGTATGCACTTCTTTCTGTGTATGCATTTCCCTCTACCTTCTCGCTCTTTTCTACATTAATATTGGTACAAGAGGTAACTTGCCTTGAATCATTTGTAATCGCTCCCCAATGAAGCTTTTCATAGTGTTTGTATAGTTGAGCTTTGATAAGATACTGAAGACATTTGAATGTGTCATTTAACATTTCAGTGCAGTAATCAGTGATGCTTTTAGTACTCCTGTCTCATTGCACACTTGAGTGTCCTTTTATTGTTCTTGTGAATATGTGGTGTTTTGTCACATAACACATTAATTACAGCTTAGTGGGAAATGTGGTTTAGGTGTATATATAGATCCTTTGTATAGAAATTAGTCTGGGACATGGAAGGGGGTAGGGAGATTGAAATGGGTCTGGGCCATGGAAGGGGCTAGGGTATAGAAATGGGTCTGGGCCATGGAAGGGGCTAGGTATAGAAATGAGTCTGGGGTATGGAAGGGGCTAGGTATAGAAATGGGTTGGGCCATGGAAGGGGCTAGGTATATAAATGGGTCTGGGGGCCAAGTGGAAGTAGGGATAGAAATGGGTTGGGCATGGAAGAGGTATAGAAATGGGTTGGGCCATGTTAAGGGCTAGGTATAGAAATGGGTCTGGGCTATGGAAAGGGCTAGGGATAGGAATGGGTCTGGGCGATGGAAAGGGTAGGGATAGGAATGGGTTGAAGGCCAGGGAAGGGGAGGAAGGAATGGGTTGGGCATGGAAGGGTAGGGATAGGAATGGGTTGGGGCCGTGGAAGGGGCTAGGGATAGGAATGGGTGGGCCGGAAGAGGGATAGGAATGGGTCCGGGCCAGGGAAGGGGCTAGGATAGGAATGGGTTGGGCCATGGAAGGAGGGATAGGAGGGTCTGGGATGGAAGGGCTAGGGATAGGAATGGGTCTGGGGGATGGAAGAGTAGGAATGGGTCGGGGCCAAGGAAGTAGGGATAGGAATGGGTTTGGGCCATGGAAGGGGGCTAGGGGATAGGAATGGGTTGGGCATGGAAGGGGTAGGGATAGGAATGGGTCTGAGGCATGGAAGGGGCTAGGAGAAGAATGGATACTGGGCTTTCATGGAAGGGGGTAGGGGAGTAGGAATGGGTCTGGGCACATCTAGAGCCCTCTCTCTGGATATGAGTCGTTATTTGTCGCTCATAGCAGGGGAGATCGCAAAAAGCGAAATATGCTTTGATGTTTTTTGTTTATAAGATCAGGCGCTTGAATCAATAGTGTTGGAGACCGCCATGTTGTTAATTCATTAGTTAGTGTTAGTTGATGGAGAATTTTAAACAAATTATTTTCATGGTTTTCCCCGCCTTTGTTCCACTCTTTTAAAAGAGGGTAACGGGCCAATACCAAAATAGATTCTCCTAGCTTGCTATTATTTGTCTGAGCAAAAAGCTTTAGTAGATTCCACTTCAGATCACAGTGGAAAACGTGAGAAATTAAACACATTCTTCCTTTGATCCAGAATATTTTTTAATGCTAGCGTTTCATCAAAAAAGAAACAATCTTAAATAATAAATGATGATTGGCCCTCAAATCATAGTCGACTGGGCCCATGGTGCAGAGTGATAGCCAAGACATCCAATCTGCCAGGTTGGGATAGAAGATACTTGGTCAGTTAACACATCCAAACAGAAACTATAGCATTTCCCTAACACAAAGTAGAGCGGAGAGTTGAGAACGGGTGTAAACAGATTCAGAACTCTTTATGGACTAAATCTTTCTTTGACATTTCAAGCCAAAGTTAAAAGAGGTTATCACTTTTTATACTACAGATGAAAAAGGGAGTATAATTGAATTTCAGTTGGCATTTGATCCCTCTCCGTATTGTTGATCGTTAAATGTTAAATGCGAAGCAGTTAAAGTAATTTCATGTATATAGTCCATGACCTGTTAAAATATTCCATTGCAAAAATGGGTTCAATTATTATTTGGAAGCTTTTAAATACTTATGTTGAGCTTCAATTGAGACTGTCTGGCGCTAGTGGGAACCAATGTAAGACTAGTCCTAAAGTGAAAACCCCAGGACCATCTGAAGGAAGAGATTCTCAATTGAACACTGTTTGAAATTTCTCAAACAGTCTGTTTGAACCCTGGTCACAATTTCAAATATAGGTTAAAACATAGTGTGGTAGGGAAATCGGATGTGTGACACGAGTGTGGGAAAAGAATGCAGCACAACAGCGAATTATAATACAGTATAACTATTTTTGAGAGCACTACTTTGACCTATAGGCTCTGGTAAGATATTGGGATAGGCATTTGGGACGTAGTTTAAGTTTCGGGTGGAGGTCAGTGCTTATAAGCATATGACATGGAAAGAAAACGACTGAGGATTTTTCACTACATAACAAACACAAGCAAAAAGGATAACATGGAATCAACAGATTATAAATCATTTCAGAAACCAAGGTTTTGGTAAATTCCCCAAACAACATTCATCATGTTGACACATTATCCAACAGGTTTGAAGTAATCAGGAACACAGTTTTATTGCATTTGATTTTGATACATCACATCAAATCAACGTTCAATATTGAAAAAGGCAATCAACTGAACTGGATGAATCATCACTTTTAAGGAATATTCATGTTCTCATTTTTAATAAACATCATGATTGTCACAGTGGATTGTGCTGAAAAAGGAGAGAGTCTGCATGCTCTTTACTGCTTGTAGGAAGTTTAGGCTTTTAGGCCACTGGTTGCAAGTAATATGCGCTAGGCGCTGACATGTTTAAATAGTTGCGTAGCTCAGAGTTAAGAGGGTTGGGGCCAGTAACTAAAGATGTCTGGTTAGAATCCTGAGCCGGCAAGGTGGAAATATCTGCCATTCTGCCCTTGAGCAAGGTGAGTTAACCCCCAACAACAAACTGCTCCCCTCGGGCAAGGGGATGATGTGGACATGATTAAGGCAGCCCTAGCACCTCGATTCAGAGGGTGGGTAAAGTGTAAGAAACATTTTGTGAATGATTTACTTTGCAACTGACTAGGTATCCTTCCCATCATAGCTGTATCAAAGCCATCCCCTATAGCAGTCTATAGCATATCATAGCAGTCTCATAGTCGTCCTCATAGCTATCATCATAGCTGTCATTATAGCTGTTCATAGCTGTAGTGGGTGATAACCGGCTTTCATAAATAATGTATATAGCAAACATAGAGTAAGGGAGGGAAGATAGGGAATGGTTACTGTCTCATCACCGAGTGAAGTTGAGGGTCGGAAAGGACTGAGGTGGATTGATGACTTTCTGTAGGGAGCAAGGATTGGTGGAGACGGATAACTATTTAGCAGCTTTTTAATGGTAAACAATTGAACACATCAGCCACGACAGAACTGTTCTCTTCGTATAATAAAAGTTAACTCCACACAATTAAAGGTTGGCTAATAATAGGAAAACAGATAATTAGCTGCAGGTTGGTGAAACACAGTTATTTATAACAGATTACAACATATCAGAATGTGTTAACTGCTATAAAAATGAAATAATCCTCAAGAAATACTCCCAAACAGCAACACTACCATCAAATACCATTCTTCTTCTTTTTGGAACCACTGATATATGAACAGTGTTTCAATTACACCTATCGGGAAGTCCCTTTTCATATCTGCTGCTTTGAGGAAAGGTTGTGGGGAGAGTGAGAGAATGGTGAGAGGGGAAACAGAAGAAGGATGGTTTTGACCTCCGAGACATGGACAGATTTCCACCATTTTATTGAAGCATATAAATCCTTTCCAAAAAAAAAATATTTATTTTCTTTCACTCATGACCAACTGATGAGATGTGTCATGTTCAATATAACAATCATATTGGGGAACTCATCTAAGTCTAATTGCTCAGTCCTACAGGAGAAATGAGGGTATGTTATCTGAGGTAAGTCAGGTAGTTTTCTGTTTCTAGTGTTTTTCCATTTGGTTACTAAGAATGTGACCCAGGTCCTCTCACTCAGCTTTCTGACCTGAAAGTTAGGCTCCTACTTTAGACTATAACACCAGGGGTGTAATCAACAGTCCAAAACATTTTTGCAATGGAAACAAGAGTTTATTAGGAAAATTCAGGTAGGTCCCTCCCGTTTTGTCGCTTAGTTTCCTAGTGAATCACTCCGTGTGGGTGTAATCATTATCAAAAGAAACGTTTTGAAACAAACAGTGATGGAAGACTTCAACAGAATGTTTTGCAAACTTGGGAGTAATGAATACAATTCCCAGATGAGAGAGAGGAGAGACTCAGACAGATGAAAATGAGTATGGACAAGTGCAAATGACTTTTTAATTTTGGCAGTAATACAGATATGTGTAGCATGACGGGGTGCAAACCAGCTATCATGAAACCCCACAATCATCCCCCACTAACTAAGCGCCACGGCTTTGTCTCCAGGGAACAATACGACAAAATGAGCCCATGGTGTAAAAATAGAAATAGATATTGGAAATAGACATTCAGATCTAAGTTATGTTGGAGGGGTATAATACAATCATTTATGGTGGATATTATATTTTATGGATAATATGCGCCAACACAGAGACCGGTGTGAGTAGCAAATGATATTAGAGGGGTCTCCTTGAATAGTACCATTCCACTGTTTTGGTCTAGTTAGTTACGCTTCACACAGCCAGCCCAATTTGATCTCTTTTTTATTTATTAATAGGTCTTTTTCTCATCAACTAGATGCAGCTTAGTTCTAGTAACAGTTAGTATTATGGTCAACTAATTATTAGCCTTGATTAGTGAATGTTGGAATATACCAAATAAATTAAATGATGGAGATAAGGAACAGAAGATTCCAGTAACATGAGTCACACATTCCATTTAGAAATATACTATAGGTTTATCCTCAACAACGTGTATTTAGTATCACAATTAGAAAAGTATTTGATTGAGCCTCTCAAGTTAAACTTGAACTGGAAAAATTTAAGTAAATATATTATTTTCACAATATGCATCACATCAGATATGCGTAATGACGTCAACACATTAAACAGAGCATCATATAGTAATGAAATTTAAAATGTAGGGTCGACTATGGAACAGGTACAACTGTTAGCAATATATTGAAGCTGCCAATGGGATAGATTCTCAAAGGAGGGCAGAGGGAATTAAACACAAGGTATGCTACACCCTAGTCTAACTACAGATGTTCAGGGGTGTACATGGACTTGATTACTATCGACGCAAGAGTAATAGACCGGAAAAAGGATGTATAAATCAGCCCTGGGTCCAGATTCACAAAACCTCTCTTAAGAAGAAATGTCTTCTTAACTGGCATGTTTTTTCCTTAACTATAGACTTAAGAAAGAAGGCTAAGCAAAAGTTTTTAAAAAAAGTTATTGGATTTTTTCCACCCATTTCTTTATGGGCCAAAAGTTAAGGAGAAATTAGATTTGAAAATAAAGTTATTGAAATGTTTTTAATTCCAAGATGGCTAAATCTTTGTTTGAACTCAGGGCAGTGAGAGAAACACATGAAAGAGTATAGACCATAGTTTAATTTACTTCCAAACTTTTAAGTATTGATTATTTTAAACCTAAGAATGCAGTTTTAGAACAGTAATCTCAGTAAGAAATATGCCAACATGATAGCTAACATGTAGTAGATAGTTAGATGTAAAACGGTTGCCTAGCAAAAACAGAAAACAACCATCTTAAAAAGATTTGTAAGAAGATATTTGGAGAAGATCGTGAAGAAAGTCATTAAATCATAGATATTGTTGAGGTGAATTGTAATTAATTACACTATCTTATGAACTCATTTTTATTTTCTTAAAGAAGCTTCTAAAGTTTTTGCGTGGAAGAAGTGTTTTTGTGAATTGGATCGGGTTGGAGCTATGTAAACCATTGTAGAACAGGACAGACATGATCTGGTGCAAGTGGCTCCTGGCTGAGGAACCCAGTGCACCTCTGGTGTGTGTCTGAGAGAGAGCTAGAACTTTGATCCAGACCTTATTGCTCTGATTGCCAGAGAGATACTAAGAGATCCTTGATTAGGTGTTGGTTAGCTAGAAATCAAATGATTCTGGTAACATTAGATTATTTTTAAATAAACAGCTAATACTAAGTGATGTCAAGTATCATGGGACATGACCTTTGGCTGCAGTGCATATGAAGGGGTACCACTGAAAGAGATTTAGTTCAGATTGGTTTAGTCCAAAAGCTAAGAGAGGGAACAAATTCATGGAGGAAACAGAATTGAACACAACACAGATTTTTTGACTGGATAGAATGAAAACTGGGCTGAGAAAAAATTGGACGAAAGTGGGGTAATGACTGAACTTAAAGAGAGGAGGCTGATAATTAAAGAGCACGTGATGACCGTAGTTTGGTAACAGAATGATGGCACAAACCGTATTCTGTTACCAAACTTGCATCTCGCATCATTCTGTTACATATTGCCACTGTCCAAAAGGCCTGCATGGAAGTCTGGTGAAATCGATCTGTCGTTTGTGGGCTTTGTAGAATGACACCCCAATTTCTCTCTCCTTGTCAGAAATCTAACCAGAGAATAGATTAAATGGAGTTCAAATCAAATATAATAAAACTAATAAATCACAAAAGTGATTTGCAGGATGATTTAAGAATGCTATAGAGCATTATAAAGGCTTTATAGGATGTAAACACAATATCTTTATGAAGAAGAACCAAACAAGAAATCAATTGCAACAATTTTACAAGGCAACTGATAACCATTTTATTGAACATTCAAAACATTCTTTCCTCCGTGATATCATCACTATCATCGCTATGGATGAGTTTTATCAGTTCACAGGCTGAACAAGGACCTCGTTCTGAGTTAATATAGAATAATAGAATGGCTGGAACGGTTTCCCACTTTCTTCCCATTTCTCCCACAATTCTCTAGTCTCTCTAGGTATTCCGTATTCGCGTTTCCTTTATTTGATGCAGCTGTTGCTCATGGTCTGGGCTTTGCACATCCCTTGCCGGGCGATCTGGAAGGGGGCCCCTTGTAGGTGCTGCCACACACTGGTAGCTCTGTTTCCAGGTCCGGCTGTAATCCGCCCCACACACTCTTTCCTTGGGGTTAGGCTCTTGTCTGGCTTACCTGGAAACATAGGGAGAGAAACAGATGACAGCTCCGAAGTTATGTGACTTACATACCTTTGTAAGGGGTAATACACTCGTGTTAAGTGAATTAGATTTTTTGAAGGGGCCATATTGAATATCTCATTGTGCACGCTTGTATATTTTTATGAATAAAATTGAGGGGGAACGTTCTCTTAGTTTGATGACATGACGAGGGGGAACCTCAGTGAGATGATGACTCCAATGGCAACACCCTGTCTGCCTCTGCTTGCTTTTTGAGTTGGATAGACGATTGGTTTGTGTGCAGGGAGTACTTTTTTGGTGTAGTGTGATTTTGACACATAAAAAAGAAAAACGAAGCCAGAGGTTTTACAGAAGCTATTACTTTAGTATTTTGAAACGCCTACAACCTCCATGTTTGTGGAAAATGGAAGGGAGTTTTATAACCTCAGCATTGTGTTGTTGGTGGAATGAGTATTGTTGCATCTGTATGGGATTATAACTGGCTCTCCGCATTGGATTTATAACGTGGCTTCTGCTAGGGGTAAACTTTTTCCTACTCATCATCACACAAACATCCTGAAAGATTTGGGTGAAGAAAAAAACAAAAATGTTTAATTTTTCTCAGTTGTACACAAGGGGGAGAAAGTGTAATGGGGCAGCTTAGCACCCTTACAGTTTAAACAGGAACACGGTGAAGGATAGGGTGAATGTGTGAGTTAATTACCGTCATCTATCAACACCAAGACCAATGCTGGACTGACTTCATTGGACTGACTTGGTACATATTAGTAGAATCGAATGTCAATAAAAAGTAGAGTTGCACAACGGAAAGTCAAAAGTTCATAGGAAAGAATCAAATTTTGACAACAGTACAACTCCCCAAAATATGAAGAAAAATATGGAATCCTGGGGGGACCAAAGCTGACATCAAAATAAGAGCGAGGGAATGTCAAAAAGTAAAATAGAAGTTATCATCCATTACCCCTCGCTTGTAAACAACATCCTGTTTGGGAAAGCTGTAATCACCGCCGCGGCTATGTTTTTTTTAACGACTCCAGAGTGTGTACTAGAATAGCTAGAAACCGACGAGACCGCTTAGCAACCCCCGCCTCGCCCCCCCCCCCCCCCGCATCCCTCTCCATCCCCCCCTCCTCTCTTCCATCCCTGGGTGGGTGCTCTCAGTGTGCGTAGAGTCAGAAAATAATGTTTTTTTTGTCGGGTGGGAATTGAATGACCGCCAAAGTTCCTAGGTGGGATCAGTCTGGCTAAACAAACAGCTTGAGGAGGGGTCGGTGAGAGGGGAGAGGAGATGAAAGGAGGAACCAGGCTGATGTCAGCGGGAGTTCCAGTCCTGGGACGTGGGCATCTGTGTGATGGACTCTCCCTCCCTGTCCCAGTCACTGATGGTGGTGGGGGGGCTCCTTCAATGTGGGTGAGGCCTGAGGCTGGACATTTATGATGTGGAACTATTCTGAGGGACCAAAGCTGACATCAAAATAAGAGAGGGAATGAAAACTAATCCCAAGTCATCATCCTTTATCCCTCACTGTAAACAACATCCTGTTTGGAAAAGTTGGTATCACAGCCGCAGGGCCGTGCTGTTTAACGACCCAGAGGTGGAGCAGAACAGCTAGAGACAAAAACCGGTCATTACCAAGATCCCCCCTCCCTCTTTCCATCCGAGGTCTTTCTCTGTGATGCCAGCCTGAATGTGGCTCCCCCACTGGACGTGCGTAGAGTCACAGAAAATAAGGGGGTTTGGCCGAGGGGATCCCTCGCTAAACAAACAGCTTGAGGAAGCGCCATTATGAACACCATTGAGGAAGTGCATTGTGAACACATTGAGGGGAAGTGAAGTAATATGAACACCATTGCGCTAATGCTTTGAATTGATGATATAAAACAGAAAAGAAAAGCACAAGGTGTGGGGCAGACATTTCCTGGTTACTTTCACAGCGTACTGAAGCATAGTAAAGCAGGTTGAGCTGGGTAGAGGGTAAGAAGTAGTTGGATAAACCATACTGAACACTGTGATCATTGAGTGAATTAGTGGTTTAACCAGGCTAATGGTGGAGTAGAAAGGTAGGGCATATCCACTCAAAGTTGCCAGTCGTCTCTGAGAGAAGGAGTGTTGATCTAGGATCTGCAAATATTATTATTATAAAAAAGAATCCTGATTCTAGATCAGCACTCCCATTCAGACTGTGGATACAGGCCCAGATGGTTAAAAAAAACAGCTTGAGGAAAGGGGCTAAGAGGAGAGGGGGAGAGGAGGGGGAGGAGGAAAGGGGGGAGATGAAAGGATGGCAGGCTGGATGTAGGCCTCCAGTCCTGTAGGGTGTTGTGTGATGGACACTCCGTATGGTTTCCCAATACCCTTTCATCTCACAGCCCCATAGGGAAACCAGTTAGTTATGCCCTTACAAACAACAAGAGCATGACTTACAACCCCCCCCCCCCCCCCCCCCCAAAACATTTTGTTTTGCTGTGCCCAACCACCATATTTTTTAAATTAACTCCTGGACAAGAACAACTCTAAAATCAAAGTCATATTGATGGTGGTGGTGAGTGGGTTTCTCCTTCAACGTCGGGCGAGGCATGAGGCTGGGAATATTTTATGATTCAGGGCAGGTATCTCCTCTAGCTTGGGTTTTGTGCATTTCCAGGAGAATTGAAATATGTGGAGTATGGTTAAAAGGCACTGGGATAGTGAGAGTAGTACTCTGTTAAAGACTATAAATTCATTAAGGATTGGTAGTAAAGAGAATTCTCTAATTGAATCAAATCCGAGTCCTTTGAACAAGAAGATTTAAATTCAAATTTTTGAAATTAGGTTCCTGAAACCGCCTGTATAGGAGTGTCCTGGAGCAGGAAGTATGGCTCAGTGATGTATTTGGGTCGACGCACTACCTCGAGGTGCTAGTGGAGGGGTGCTGGCCTTTCTAGTCGAATATCCCTTTGTCTTGATCACATTGAGGGAGAGGTTTTGTTGGCACCACACGGCAGGTTCTGACCCCCCCTATAGGCTGATCTGGTGGTGATCAGGCCACCACTGCTGTGTCATCTACAAACTAATGATGGTGGGATCGTGCGGGCGAAGTGCAGTCATTGAGTGAACAGGAGTAAGTGGAGGGGGACTGGAGCACGCACCCTGAGGGACGGTGAGGATAGCGGGGATGTGTTGTTACTACCCTTACACCGGGGCCCGACAGGAAGTTAGGATCAGTTGCAGAGGGAGGTGTTTAGTCCAGGGCCTTAGCTTAGTGATGAGCTTTGAGGGATTATGGTGTTGAATGCTGAGCTGAGTAAGAATACATTACAAGGTGTTTTTGTCCAGGTTTGAAAGGGCAGTGTGGAGAAATAGAGATTGATATCTGTGGATTGTTGGGGCGGTATGGAAATTGGAGTGGGTTAGGGTTTTGGGATAATGGTGATTGATGGGGAGCCATGTCAGCCTTTCAAAGCACTTCATGGCTACAGACGGGATACTAGGGTGGTAGTATTTAGGCAGGTTACCTAGTGTTTTGGGCACAGGGACTATGGTGGTCTGCTTGAAAAAGGTATTAGAGACTGTGGCAGGGAGAGGTTGAAATGTAGTGAAGAAACTTGCCAGTTGGTCAGCGAAGGAGAAGCCGTAATCCGGTCTGGCCATGCGGGCTTTGTGTGAATGCTGGGCCTGTTTAAAGGTCTTACTTCATCGGCTAGGAGAGCGGATAAACGCTCGAACAGTTGATGCTCTCATGCGTATGTTTCCCAGTGTTACTGAAAGCAAAGAAGTAATTTAGCCTGCCTGGTAGGCTCTGTACTGGGCAGCCCGCGTGTGCTTCCTTTGTAGTCTGTAATAGTTTGAGTTGCCACATCCGACTGCCGGATGTGTAGACGAGCCGGGTGTAGTGCGATTCTATCTTAGTCTGTATTGACGCTTGGCTGTTTGATGGTTCTGTCGGAGGGCACAGCAAGATTTTTTATAAGCTTCCGCTAGAGTCCCTCTCCTTGAAAGCGGCAGTCTACCCTTTAGCTCAGTGCGGAATTGCCTGTAATCCATGGCTTCTGGTTGGGGTATGTAGTACAGTATTGTGGGGAATATTGATGCATTATTGATGAAGCCAGTGACTTGGATGTGGTGTATCTCAATGCCATTGAAGAATCCGAACATATTTCTGTCTGTGTAGCAAAACAGTCGTAGTTAGATCTTTTATCTGATCCACTTTGTATGGAATCGAGTCACTGGTGCTTCTGCTTTAGTTTTTGTTGTAAGCAGGAATAGGAGGATAGAATTATGGTAGATTTGCCAATTATTGTTATATTAGCATTAAAGTCCCCCGGCCACTAGGGAGTGCCGCCTCCTGGATGAGCTGCTTCGTTTGCTATCGTATAATCATTGAGTGTGTGGTTTAGTACAGCATGGTTTGTGGTGGGTAAATAGACAGCTAGCAAAGAATTATTTGGGGCCTTTAAACTCTCCCATCTCCTAACCTCCCTACGCTTTGATTGGGGAAAAGAGGATGATTATTAATTTTGTCAGAGGGAGTTGATTATGTTTGTTATTCTGTTAACAGTACAGGCATTATCATCAAAAACAGAGGAGCGACTGCAATAGGAAAACCCCGAGGTTGAGAAGGTTGATTCCTCTCTTCAAAGAAATGAAAATAAAATTTGTTGCCCTTGGCAAGAGGAAGGATAGCTCATTTCAATAATGTAAAGGCAATAAGAAACCCTGTTGTTTTGTTCAGGGCAATGATTAGTTTTTCCCCTTGGTTGGAATCTATGTTTGATGTTCTTTAGTGTTGGGTCATTGAAGTGGCTTTTTGGTCATAAATAATTATGAATTGAGTTTACAGAAGGAATCCCCTGGATGGGTTAAATGGCACCCTATTCCCTACATAGTGCAACTACATTTGCCTAAGTGCAATGTTTTGGGATGCAGACCGTGGTCCATTCCACCAGATGCAAAGCTAAAGTGAATGCAGTGTTCTGGCCATTGTACCAGACTCATTGTATCCTACTTTAAAGTGTAGCCAGTGGAATGGAAAACATCAAGCCTTCAACTATTTTACTACATTTAATTCAGTTACTACATGATATGGCCAGGATTTGAACCAACTAGATGAACTAATCAATAATGGTTTGGCAAACTACTATATGAACAAAAATATAAAACGATATCATGCAACAATTTCAACAATTTTACTGAGTTCAAAGTTCATATAAGGTCATAATCAATTGAAATAAATCCATTAGGCCCTAAATTATGGATTTTACATGACTGGGTAGGGGCGCAGCCACTTGGGAGGGATTTGGCCCACCCAAAATGTAAAGAGTACTTTTGGATGTAGGGAAAATGAAGGGAATAAAAAGTGATTATTTTTTTAGGAATGTGTGAAGTAAAAGAAATATGTAAAATTATAAATAGTTAAGCCAAGTATGATAATAAAACGACCTAAATGCTTTAAATACTTTTAAAGTATTTTTACTTTAACTCCCTAACACTGCCGAATACTTTTTCCACCAGTTTAGATATTCAAACGGATTCAAGATTTGGGTATCGCTCCCTTCTACAAACCGATTTAAGAGGGCACATTATCAGAACTCAACATTTTGTTTTCCAAAATAACCTTGCCTCCCTTTTCCATTCCTTTGGACAATAGTCAGTCTTCCACTATTCTACGCATTAGATTCAAGATCCACGCTGCACAATCAGAATGAGTTTTCTCATAAAAAAGGGCTTTATTAATACAGAAATACTCCTCAGTTATCAGTTGTCCGGGTGGTGGTTCAGACTGATTCGCAGGTGAAGAAGCAAGACGTGGAGGTCTGGGTCATGGCGGGGTTACGCCTGGTCTGCGGTTGGGAGGCCGGGTTGGGACGTACTGCCAAGTATCTAAAATGACGTTGGAGGCGGTGGTGGTAGAGAAAATGAACATTCAATTATTGGCAGACAGCTCTAGTTGGACATTCTGCAGTCAGCATGCTAATTGCACGCTCCCTCAAAACTTGAGACATCTGTGGCATTGTGTTGTGTGACAAAACTGCACATTTTAGAGTGGCCTTATTGTCCCTAGCACAAGGTGTACCTGTGTAATAATCATGCTGTTTAATCAGCTCTTGATATGCACACTCTGTAGGTGGATGGATTATTTGGCAAAGGAGAAATGCTTAAAAGGGATGTAAAAAATGGGAAAAATTGGAGAGAAATAAGCTTTTTGTGGTATGGAACATTTCTGGGATCTTTTATTTCAGCTTTCATGAAACCAACATTTTAATTGATTTTATTTTTGTTTTAGTGTATAAACCCTTGAAACCCCATAAAGATATATGTGAAGTGTTATGAGGTAAGAATAAAAGGCACTCGTTTACGTTCGCTTCTACTGCTGCTTTTTTGAATTGGTTTGGCGATTTATATAAATTATGAAAACGAATCATTTAAGATAGATATAAAAATACGGGTTTGTGGACGAATGTACTTCTACCAGAGTGCCCTTTATGACGTTTTTGTGCTTGAAGACCATTAGGCTACGTTTTTGCGCATTGAAGATCATAAAAGAAAACTACAAAAAAAGGCTGTAAGGGGCAGTCACTTCCTGGTTACTTTCACAGCGTACTAGCTTAGTCACAAGCAGGTTGAGCTGTAGAGGGTATGAGGTGAAGTAGCCTGGATAAACCATACTGAACACTGTGCTCCCCATTGAGTGCAGCATTCAATCCTGGTTTAACCAGGCTAATGTGTGAAGTAGACCCTAGAGGTCAGGACGCATATCCACAAAGCCTCTCAGAGTAGGAGTCCTGATCTAGGATCTGTCCATACAATCTTATTCATTATTATCTAAAGTTGCAAACTGATCCTAGATCAGCACTCCTACTCAGACTCTGTGGATACATGCCCAGATGGTCAGCGGTGTTAGGTACCTTGGGGAAGCCCTGGAAGATGACTCTGTCTCCTCGGGCACGGCACCGCTGGGAGGGGTCTAGAATCTCCACCTTTGTCTGGGGAGCTGGCACACATCACCATGGCCTGGGACAGCACGCCTCTCATCTTAGCTGGCTTCAGGTTGCTACAGCAGCACCGCCATGCGATTCTGCATCTGGAGGGCTTATGGAACAGGGCAAAGGTTTAAAACTATACTGAGATCAGATATTAAATACATATATCTTCAACCTTCTTTTTTGTAGGAAAAAGTATTAAAATAAAGAATACATATTTTACTAGTAGAGAGAGGATAGGAGCACTTTACTCTGATTCTGTACAAACCACACAGGGTTACACTGCTGTCTTCAGAATGAATGGCCTACTTTATGACTTGATTGATTGTTGATTGATTGATAAAATGGAGAAAAGAAAAAACACCAACTTGTGTGGTCTCCACTCTCGACCGCTTTGCAGTACGAGGTTTTCAGAATCATATTCACACAATTCTACCATGTCCAATCTTGTCATGTAAAAATGACTGCCTCTGGAAGGCAATGGCTTGTGTGTATGGTGTGCCTTATTTCATAAACCAAGGAGAGCGAGAGAAAAACATTATTCTTTCATGTCTCTGGAGGCCTCAGGAGGTTGACCAAAACTCTAGAGAAGGCCAGAAGCTATTTCCATCAAAAGAGAAGAGGACGGCGAGGATCCATGTGTACAAAGTCATAGTGCGTGTCACAACTAGGAAAATAATGATGTCTTCACTTCGGAAACATCCTTTAAAAAAGTTCAATGTTTACATAAATCTGCATACATTCCCGTTAGTATGACATATTGTTTGACAGCCTTCTTGCGGCAGCTTTTCTTACTCAAGCGCCATTTGCTTTAACGGGAGAAAGGGTGTGTGTGTGTGTGTTAGGTGTGTGACGCTTGTCAGTTAAGTAATCGGTCAGATGTGCGGACTACAGAAGTCAAGTTGTGTGTGTGTGTATGTGTGTGGGGGGTTGACATTCAATTTCATGTAATGGCAATGAGGCCTGAAATCACTTTAATGTTGAGGGTTACAACTGAACGACAATCCAAACACGCTAGGATTTGGGTTTCCAAAGTTTCCTTATTCGCCAATCGTACAAAGGACAAACATAGAACCTCAAGTCAACAGCTGCAATGGGCCCTCTATATTGCTGCCAATGAGTAAGGGTTTGGCTTTTTATTCCTCATGTCGTTCTTCAACTCCAGTATGTTCCTTGAAACAGAAGGCTCAATGCTTGTATGCACGGGCCGATGCCATGTTGACTCTGATAGAATGAATGACTTGACGAGAAAGGAAAACTGTGGTTTCTTCTTGTCCAAATAATTATTGTCTAGCCCTGGTGTGGGAAGGAAGAAGGCTGCTCATCTAGCCCTGGTGTGAGAAGGAAGAAGGCTGCTGTAGCCCTGGTGTGGAAGGAAGAAGGCTGCCCTGCCTAGCCCTGGTGTGGGAAGGGGAAGAAGGCTGCTCTGCCTAGCCCGAGTGAAGGAAGAAGGCTGCTCGACTAGCCTGGTGTGGAAGGAAGAAGGCTGCTCTGCCTAGCCCTGGTGTGGGAAGGAAGAAGGCTGCTCAGCTAGCCCTGGTGTGAAGGAAGAAGGCTGCTCGTCTAGCCCTGGTGTGAAGGGAAGAAGGCTGCTTTCGTCTAGCCCTGGTGTGAAGGAAGAAGAGCTGCTCGTCTAGCCCCTTGGTGTGAAGGAAGAAGGCTGCTCCTCTAGCCCTGGTGTGAAGGAAGAAGGCTGCTTTCATCTAGCCCTGGTGCGAAGGAAGAAGGCTGCTCGTCTAGCCCTGAGTGTGAAGGAAGGCTGCTCATCTAGCCCTGGTGTGAAGGAAGAAGGCTCTCGTCTAGCCTGGTGTGAAGGAAGAAGGCATTCTCTCTTTAAATGACAAAACAAAATCTAGTCATTACAGTGACGTGTGCTTGGATTGTCTTTGAGTCTCGTAATTTACTATGGCTTATGACAAATGTCTCAGTGAAAAAGGTTATTTCGGGTGGTGAAGAAACACTTCACAATTCAGCCACTACAGAACGTACATTAAGATGCAATAAAAAGAATTGTCAAACAAATGTAGGTCCTAGCTAGTAATGTAGCCAATAGCTACGTAACTACAAGTATTTCAATACATTTATATAAAAATCTAATGAAAAATGTAATTCCCAATTAGTCTTCTCCATAGAACCATAGATATATTTTGACTCCGACTGTGTTTGGGTACAAAGACTCCAACGAGTTATATGCTTTCATTTATAGGGAATATACATTGTCTATATAAAGTAGGATGTACAAAAGGCTCCCCATGCTTTGGAGATGAATCAAAAGAGGCAAACCGGAGAAGAGCGTTTTGATTGCACAGAGAAACTGGGGACTTTTTCTAGGTGAATAAGACTGCATACAAAATTACTTTTGCGTCTCGGAGACAAATAAGATTCGGGGGCAATAACTCGTAAAGAAAACCAAGTCATGTGTGTGCAGAAACCTACGTCGTAGACATTAAAAAGCGTCCACGTGAACCCCAGACTACAGACCACACCGGTGTAGTCCCTTTACATGGGCTATTAAACACAGAACATGACCCTGGCTTCTAGCCAGAATTATAGCACCCGTGTGTACAACAAAAACAGCTGAATTTGTTCTATGTGAAAATAAGGCAAAAAAATGTATTAGCAGTGTTAAAAACTAGCAATCTTTAAAACCAACATGTTATTTGACTACCAAAAAGCATGTAGAGAGCTTTGTAGTGTACTAGGTCTGCCTGCCCAAGTCCCTGAATGACCGCTAAGTTCCCACTACCTGTTTAGTTCAGTAACAGCCTTCCTTTGTATTGTCTGTGGGCAGACTGTGTTCCAGACATCATACAAAACGTTCCAAAAGGGCATTTGTCTGGTAACTACCCGATGAGTTGTCTGGTAACTACCCGATGAGTTGTCTGGTAACTACCCGATGAGGAACACCGATGAGTTGTCTGGTAACTTACCCGATGAGGGGAACTACTCGATGAGTTGTCTGGTAACTACCCGATGAGTTGTCTGGTAACTACCCGATGAGTTGTCTGGTAACTACGAGAGGTCGGAACTACCCGAAGAGTGTCTGGTAACAGATGAGTGTCGGAAGAAGTCGCTGGTAACTACCCGATGAGTTGTCTGGTAACTACCCGATGAGTTGTCTGGTAACTACCCGATGAGTTGTCTGGTAACTACCCGATGAGTTGTCTGGTAACTACCCGATGAGTTGTCTGGTAACTACCCGAGAGGGGTAACACCCGATGAGTTGTCTGGTAACTACCCGATGAGTTGGGTAACGATGAGGTCGGAACTACCCGATGAGTTGTCTGGTAACTACCGATGTTGTATCCCCCGACTGACACAGGCCTTGCGTGAATACTTGACATGATGAGAGGGCTCTTTGGCTGCATTTAGACAGGCAGCCAAATTCTGATATTTTTTTCCACTAATTGGTCCTTTGACCAATCAGATTCCAGATCTTTTCAGATCAGATCTTATTCAGAGCTGATCTGATTTTTCAGAGCTGATCTGACATTTGGTTGGCCAGTAGCCGGTGTTAGGCTGTGTTCGGCACTAGGCTGTGTTATTACTAGGCTGTGCATTCCAGTACCTGATCTATGGGTATGTGCTTGACCAGCCCGCTGACCACTTCGGGTTCTGGGGGCGGCCTCCCCCACGTCCACCTGCTCCACGAGCAGTAGAGGAGTCGGCGTCCGGGTGCTTCTCGGCCGTGACGATCGTCCCACCCTCATGTCCAGACGCGACACGTCCACCTTAGCCTCCTCCTGGGGGCCGCGGGCTTTCTTCTCTCCCTTCTCTGTAATAGGACACACAGAGAGGAAAGGGTTAAACCAGCACAGAGACCACACACACAGAGAGGAAAGGGTTAAACCAGCACAGAGACCACACACACAGAGAGGAAAGGGTTAAAACCAGCACAGAGACCACACACACAGAGAGGAAAGGGTTAAACCAGTACAGAGACCACACACACAGAGAGGAAAGGGGTTAAACCAGCACAGAGACCAAACACACACAGAGAGGAAAGGGTTAAACCAGCACAGAGACCAACAAGAGAGGAAAGAGGTTAAACCAGCACCGAGACCACACACACAGAGAGGAAAGGGTTAAACCAGCACAGAGACCACACACACAGAGGAGAAAGGGTTAAACCAGCACAGAGGACCTCACACACAGAGAAGAGGAAAGGGTTAAACCAGTACAGAGACCACACACACAGAGAGGAAAAGGTTAAACCAGCACCGAGACACACACACAGAGAGGAAAGGGTAAAACCAGCACAGAGACACACACAGAGAGGAAAGGGCTTAAACCAGCACAGAGACCACACACACAGAGAGGAAAGGGTTAAACCAGGAAAAGAGACCACACACACAGAGAGAGGAAAGGGTTTTAAACCAGCACAGAGACCACACACACACAGAGGAAAGGGTTAAACCAGCACAGAGACCACACACACAGAGAGGAAAGGGTTAAACCAGCACAGAGACCACACATACAGAGAGGAAAGGGGTTAAACCAGCACCGAGAGACCACACACAAGCAGAGAGGAAAGGGTTAAACCAGCACAGAGACCACACACACAGAGAGGAAAGGGTTAAACCAGCAAGCAGGAGACCACACACACAGAGAGGAAAGGGTTAAACCAGTGGAACAGAGACCACACACACAGAGAGGAAAATTGGGTAGCACAGAGACCACACACACAAGAGGAAAGGGTTAAACCAGCACAGACACACACAGAGAGGAAAGGGGTTGAACCAGCACAGAGACACACACACAGAGAGGAAAGGGTTAAACCAGCACAGAGACCAGCACACACAGAGAGGAAAGGGTTTAACCAGCACAGAGACCACACACACAGAGAGTGGAAAGGGTTAAACTAGCGGAAATAGAGACCACATAATACAGAGAGAGTGAAAGGGTTCAACCAGCACAGAGACCACACACACAGAGAGGAAAGGGTTAAAACCAGCACAGAGACCACACACAAGAGAGGAAAGGGGTTAAACCAGCGGAACAGAGACCACACACACAGAGAGGAAAGGGTTAAACCAGCACAGAGACCAACACACAGAGAGGAAAGGGATAAAACCAGCGGAACAGAGACCACACACACAGAGAGACAGACAGTCACACACTCACCCAATACGAACTTGCAGTTAAGTCATTGGATAAGAGTGAGTTTGCCTGACTTAGTGCATGACAAAGCTGTGGTCCTTCTGTAAGCTCAGTTGGTAGAGCATGGTGCTTGCAACGCCAGGATAGTGGGTTTGATTCCCGGGGCCACCCAATACGTAATATGTATGCAAGCATGACTAAGTCTCTTTGGATAAAGAAGGCGTCTGTTTAATGGTATATATATTACTTAACACATTTTACATTTTAGCAGACGCTCTTATCCAGAGCGACTTACCAGTTAGTGAGTGCATACATTTTTTTTTCTTCATACTGGCCCCCGTGAAACGAACCCACAACCCTGGCATTGCAAGTACCATTTCTCCTACCAACTGAGCTAACGGGACTACAATACAGGCTCTGCCACAGCAGGTATAGTATCCTGGACTGAGTTCAGGGATGGCATACTGACTCCCTGCCTTTACTGGCAGCATTAAAAGGTCCACCAGAGAATATATTGTCTCCAGGCATCTAATGCAGGCTTATTTGAGATTATGTTCAGCCCACTGCTATGGTAGTGTTCCCTGGAGACTCATTAGGACCCATTTGAACCTAGTCTGTCTGGAAACTATGCTGAGTGATTCGGCAGCCATCTTGACTGTTCTGATCCAATTTACCCCAAAGTGAAAACAAATCTAGCCCGGCGACTCTGGAGCCCCAGCGTGAGCATTTTTTTACTGTGATCACCGCAGGCTTTCAAAAATAGTACATTTACTTTTCCACAACTCAACAGACTTCTGAGGAGACTTAAAGTAAATACCAATATCAATACCCACTGTTAAAACATAGGCCCAGACAGGCTTTGCACGGATACAAGGGTGCTGTGAAGCGTGACAGACGCTCAATGATATGCAGTGGATTGTATAAAGTGGTCTCGTCTCCTAGTCTCGTCTCCTAGTCTCGTCTCCTTTTTTTCTAGATGGGTGAGAACCTTCCAGTTGCCAGCTCATCTCCCATATTGCCAGCCCAGGATTCGAACCAGCAACCTACTGGTCCGCCTCTCTAACCTCTGAGCTACCTACCAACGCCCCGTCAACATCTGCACTGTTACGAACAGTTTATTGGATGTGTGACGTCATCCGCCCTGGCCCCTGAGCAGCAGTGTACGAGCACCATGGGCCGGCTGATTTATTTGATTGCCAGGCGATGATTGTTTAGAAGAGGTGGGAACACAGTCACATCCAAGCCTTTATGTGGAAACGAGGATATCCACACGTACTAAAACAAAGCAAATCGTCAACAGCGGAGAAAAAAAAAAAAACAGTATCAGATATTTACTGCTCTCCGTTTTCCATTGACATCTGGCTGTCAGAAAAGTCAGATACAAACTGGTTCAGTTCTACGTCGCCAGCATTCTCTTCTCATCTTCTCCTGAATTACAACTTTTGTAATAATCTGGGGAAGATTATTCCCAATTTGTTGCCGTGGGAAGTTAATTAGTCCAGATGGGTTTGACGTCTGAATGGAACGAGGCTTTGACTGAGTTTATTGTAGTATCGGAATATAATTTTAATAATAAACAAAAAAAGTTCAAAAGAATACAACCCTACACCGCTGAATTTCAATAGTTTCGCTGGAATACGAGTTTTAGATATCATTTGACACTGAGGAAATGAACAGCATGTTATATTACACTGCATTAGAGCATCTCTGGTTTAGCTCTGGGAGGTTGTGCAAAGCCTCAAGATGAATGGCGTCGACACAAAGCATAAACATCCAAACCGAATCTCTGCCTGTCTCTCATTACGCGTTGACACTTCCTAAGACTCTTCTCTCATCACCCGAAACATGTAAATGTTTTCATTTTTTAAAATGAAAGCAATCAAGGTTAAACATCTACTTCAAGATAAATCACCGAAAGGTTTTCGAGAAAGTGAATTTGTTTCGGGAAAAAGCCTGTCTATTGTTGGAAACTGAAATGTTAGGCCAAAGTTTGAAACGGATCCCCTATATATGCAGATTCCCTTGTGCCTTTCATCCATCATCGCTAGATATTAGAGATTCAGATGGAGAATACCTGCCTGGGAAATCACAAATGGCCATTAAAGTACAGACAGACCGCTGTATCCAGCCAAGCATTGATGGAAACGCTGGATCTTAGACAAGGGCTCGTGGTTCCAAATGGAAAGCAATTTCAGAGAAGTACATCCCAAAGCAAAATCATGGAACACTTAAAACTCAAATTGTCGCTGAAGAGGCGCTCAGGCCTACTTCGATTTTAAGGACGAAACGAAAAATGAAATGGCATATTTTAAGACCCCCGGGCCTTTAGGGTGGTGGAACGTTGAGGGGTTTTGACCATTATGAGTGTGAATCACAGATGTGGAAGGGCCCTGCAACTTCAACAACAAGTCACTTCTTTCTTCACTTTACCCTTTTCTCTGGTTTCTTCTTCTTGGCCTCGCTGTTTTTGGGAGAGGGGTTCGGCAGTGGAGGTGGAGGACCTTGCTGGGGATGAGGGACTGAGGAGGTGTGGGCTTGGAGGCACACTGACACTTCGAGTCTCCTGCAGTTGGCATGGACACCTCCCCCTCACTGCAGTGGGGAAAACGGAGAGAAGATTCATTTAACACTTCTATCCAAAGAGACCTGATCAATCTATAAAGATGAAGCGTTACAGATCTCGCGATAGAAATGTAAAGGTCATTTCCGATTGAGCCGACATAAGCAGCGTTTACCACGAATGTAGTCTCCGCTAAAACAGGAACCTTTCCTTTAAATTTCAATCACGCTGTAAAGCTGAATTTCCCACGATTTAGATTTAATAGAGCTCCTTAAGCTCTGTTCTAATAACCACACCAGCATACAATGCATTGGACACATGCTAAGTGGTATGCTAGTACGGATATTAGAATGTCGCCTTAAAGTTGACAGTGACACATGAATTAAGTATATCTGGCCCATGCGGGGAATTGAACCCAGAACCCTGGTGTTGCCAGCACCATGCTCTAACAACCCACTAGAGTGAGGATATTCAACTTCCAGTTACAGCAGTACTGCTGGTTTTATTTGATCCCTGCTATTGATGCTACTGATTAGAATCCAGGAGAACTGGTTTGTAAGGTGGAGATCAGAGGCTGACTATAAGAGATGGATAGAAATCAGCAGAACTGGAGTTGAACGCTCCTCTGCAGTACCGTTCAGATAATGCTGTATGATACTGCACCAAGTTCCAATACACAATATATTTGAAAACCTTGTATCTTCAGGTTGGCTATTTTGCTTTTTTGAACCCAGAGCAAATTTTTATTAACCTATAACCAGGAAGAGTGAGAACAGGATTTACAACGACAGGCACTAATACCCTTTTCACACTACAGAGCCGAGCCGAGCCAAGCTGTACTGAGCTGGCCTGGCGTATGCATCCACCACAGTTGCTGGAATTGTTCAGGAAAGAACAATGTGAAAAATAAAATATCCCAACCAGCGCAGTACGTCTTGGGGTGGGTCTGACAGTGTGGAAAGGGGAATAACAAGCCATCTAACCTGACAGATGGAACTTTGAATTGAGAATGACGGGCGAGGATCGTTGGATATGATGGCTATTCATTGAGATGTACTTTGCCTAATTAGTTTCAGCAACATAAATGTTGCAGTAATGATAGAGAAAACCTTATTTATAGACCCAATGGGAGGAAAGACCAGCCTCCTGAAGCTTGTTTTCATGGGAAAATGACAGTGTCCACGAAAACAAGGAAATATAGTTTTAAACGTCATTTCAGGTTTAAGTTTGGACGTAAAGTCATACTTTACCCACATTTTAATTCTATGTTGAGAGCGGAGGTTCAGAACTCCAAAGGTTTACCTTTAAAACAACATGGCGATAAACCTTTTAAATGCTGTCGTTTTCTCCTGTTGTTGTTCTCTGTTGCTCAAAATGCCCAGACAGTATCCCTGAAGGTCTTCACTTTACTTCAGTTAGTCATCTCATAACAAACGGATGAGGCCCGACTGAAATATCCCTCAAAAAAAGCTCCACACTTTATCTGTACTGTGATTGAACTTTTTTTAACAGTGTCACAAAAGCCCCATTGAAACACATACCAAAAATAAACATCGGAATTGGATACGTGGAAAAACCTAAAACATAATCCTGCCGTCCTTTTCGCACACATTCCCGAACGCTCCAAAAATAACATGTAGAGAGGATAGCCTTTTGATGAGGGCTACATTACCTATTCATACTAATCCTCTGGTTTTTTACCACCTGGTTCTCCTCTCTGGAAGCCATTATTGACATGTTAATGATCACAGAGACTGTTTGCCCTTGTATGTTAATGCATGACAGAGGCGCGATATAACAACAGGGTTGTAGCACGCCGCCAGTCACGCAGACGGCATGCCGTTTGACTTTGGCAGTTGGGGTTGCCTAGTGCGGCGCTAGTGATGGGACATGTTTGTGCACTTGAGTTCAATTATTTGTTTGAACTTTGATAGTTAAAAAAGGTCTGGTTGTAATATTAGAATGAGACGGAAAGGCATTTTATTAAGATCTAGGACTGTTACTAATACAGCAAAACAAACAATGTGTCGCTAATGAGTTGCCTCAGACGCCATCAACGACTCAAGTGTGAGAACTTACCCTACAGCTTGCTATAGCTATGTGGTTGACAACATCAAGGCCGTACCAAAGGAATGGCGTCTGTTCTTTGAAGAATGAAGTTCCCCTCAGGAAGAAAGACAGTTATTCTCAATCGCAGTCTGAACAACGTCAGTATTTCATCTCCGAGGGAGGTCTTAGCAGAAGTTGAAACAGGATGTGACAGAGATGGAACACTGTCACCAACAAACTACGTACCTCCTCTGTTCTTCTCCTTCTCCAGCAGTGTTTGCTTCAGTTGCTCGATGTCCCTCTTCAACTTGGTGTTCTCCACCATCAGTTTCTTCTCTTCTCTGACGGTGGCTTGCACTCTATGTTCAGACAGACAAGCTCCTGTCGACTTTTATAGGGACTAACATGCATCATCTAGTTCTATCCTACAGCCTCTTTCCCTCCCCAACTTTGGCTTTAAACCGGGTCTCCAGCTAGGCTACTTCACCTGAGAATGTGCACTCATGTGAGAGAGTTGAGGTCAAACTCATTCAATTAAAGTCTTTTTTAGAAAGAATTTCAACCATTTGAGAATGCTTGAGGAATACATTTGACCCCATACTCTGCTTGAGATTGAGTGTTGCGCATGCATCTCTATGTTTGCATGTGTCTTTGTGTGTGTGTGTGTGTGTGTGTGTGCTTTCGGCGTCTCTTACTGGCTTTCTCCTTGAGCAGCTGGACCTGCTGTTTGAGGTAGTCTATGATGTGATCGGCTCCGCTGCCCGCTGTTCCAGCCTCGTTATGGATGGAGTGTGACCCGACATCTTGACCAGGGACAGGGAGCGTGTTACTAGGAACCTGGAAACCAGAAAACAAAACCTAACAGTGAAAGAACCCCAGGTATTTACTGTACAAGACACACTTGAAACAGAGAGACATTCTGGAATTTGGGAAAGCAACCCTAACACAAAACACAATGACAAATAGAGAATGAGAAATAGAATTGTGAGCGGTCCACCATCACTTAAATGGAAAAGTCTGTTCTAAGAATTATATTTCTGTGCTACAGTAAAGAACAGACATTTAAAACATGAGGGATGTTATCATGTAATATATGGCCTCATAACATCAGGGAACCTGGGAAGTTGGAAGCATCCCAAAGACAAGACAACCACAAGAGAATCCCAGGTTGCTGCTACAGCACACAGGCATGTTAGCTCATAATAATAGCCATGGGACATCTGCCTGGCCTATTCAAGAACTGGCTGGCTTCCTTCCACAAGCAATGCAGAGATAATCAAATCCAATTTGATTTGTCACATGCGCCCGAATACAAGCAAGTGTAGACTTTACTGTGAAATGATTATATATGAGCCCTTTCCCAACAATGCAGTTAAAAAAGTAAGAACATTTGCTAATGGATAAAAATAAAGTAGTAACACAATAACGAGGCTTATATATACAAACAAGGAGTACCAGTACTGTGTCAGTGCACTGGGGTACGTGGTAGTTGGGGGTGATTTATTGAGGTAATATGTACATGTAGGTTTGGTTAGGTGATTGATTGATTGAAGTACTATGTACATGTAGGTTTTGGTTTGGTGATTGATTGATTGAAGTACTATGTACATGTAGGTTTGGTTAGGTGATTGATTGAAGTACTATGTACATGTAGGTTTGGTTAGGTGATTGATTGATTGAAGTACTATGTACATGTAGGTTTGGTTAGTGATTGATTGAAGTACTATGTACATGTAGGTTTGGTTAGGTGATTTTGAAGTACTATGTACATGTAGGTTTGGTTAGGGGATTGATTGATTGAAGTACTATGTACATGTAGGTTTGGTTAGGTGATTGATTGATTGAAGTACTATGTACATGTAGGTTTGGTTAGGTGATTGATTGATTGAAGTACTATGTACATGTAGGTTTGGTTAGGTGATTGATTGATTGATTGAAGTACTATGTAGGTTTGGTTAGGTGATTGATTGATTGAAGTACTATGTAGGTTTGGTTTGGTGATTGATTGAAGTACTATGTTTTTTTTTTACATGTAGGTTTGGTTAGGTGATTGATTGATTGAGGTACTATGTAGGTTTGGTTAGGTGATTGATTGATTGAAGTTACTATGTAGGTTTGGTTAGGTGATTGATTGATTGAAGTACTATGTACATGTAGGTTTGGTTAGGTGATTGATTGAAGTACTATGTACATGTAGGTTTGGTTAGGTGATTGATTGAAGTACTATGTACATGTAGGTTTGGTTAGGTGATTGATTGATTGATTGAAGTATTATGTACATGTAGGTTTGTTTAGGTGATTGATTGATTGATTGAAGTACTATGTACATGTAGGTTTGGTTAGGTGATTGATTGATTGAAGTACTATGTACATGTAGGTTTGGTTAGGTGATTGATTGATTGAAGTACTATGTACATGTATGTTTGGTTAGGTGATTGATTGATTGAAGTACTATGTAGGTTTGGTTAGGTGATTGATTGATTGAAGTACTAATGTAGGTTTGGTTAGGTGATTGATTGATTGAAGTACTATGTACATGTAGGTTTGGTTAGGTGATTGATTGATTGAAGTACTATGTACATGTAGGTTTGGTTAGGTGATTGATTGATTTTAGTACTATGTACAGTGAGGGAAAAAGTATTTGATCCCCTGAAGGTTTTGTACGTTGCCCACTGACAAAGAAATGATCAGTTATAATTTTAATGGTAGGTTTATTTTGAACAGTGAGAGACAGAATAACATCAACAAAATCCAGAAAAATGCATGTCAAAAATATTATAAATTGATTTGCATTTTAATGAGGGAAATAAGTATTTGACCTCTAATCAGAAAGATTTCTGGCTCCCAGGTAATGAGCGAGGATTAGGAGCACACCTAAAGAGTGCTTAATCTCAGCTTGTTACCTGTATAAAAGACACCTGTCCACAGAAGCAAATCAATCAATCAGATTCCAAATTTCAATGGCCAAGACCAAAGAGCTCTCCAAGGATGCTCAGGGACAAGATTGTAGACCTACACAAGGCTGGAATGGGCTACAAGACCATCGGCCAAGCAGCTTGGTGAGAAGGTGAAACAGTGGTGTGATTATTCGCAAATGGAAGAAACACAAAAAGAACTAACGGCCTGGGCTTCAAAGATCACCCCGTGGAGCTGCAATGATCAAAGAGAACGGTGAGGAATTGGCCCAGAACTACACGGGAGGATCTTGAAGTCAATGATTCAAGGCAGCTGGGACCAAGTACCAAGAAAACAATTGGTAACACACTACGCCGTGAAGGACTGAAATCTGCAGTGCCCGCAAGGTCCCCCCTGCTCAAGAAAAGCACAATACATGCCTAATTCTGAAGTTTAAGACAATGAACATCTGAATGATTTAGGAGGAGAACTGGTTGAAAGTGTTGTGGTAGAAGGAGACCAAAATGGAGCTCTTTGGCATCAACTCAACTCGCCGTGGTTTGGAGGAGGGAGGAATGGCTGCCTATGACCCTAAGAATGACTTACATTCCCACCATCAAACATGGAGGTGGGAAACATTATGCTTTGGGAAAGGTGCTGCTAAGGGGACAGGACAACTTTCACCGCATCAAAGGGACGATGGACGGGCAAGTAGTCAAATCTTGGGGTGAGAACCTCCTCCTCAGCCAGGGCATTGAAAATGGGTGAGGATGGGTATTCAGCATGACAATGAATTCCAAAACACACTCAAGTGCAGCAAAGGAGGCTCATAGTATAGGGGGCAAATAAGGTCTGAAGTGGATTAGAGTCTCAGACCTAATCCCATAGAAAATCTGTGGAGGGAGGGCTGAAGGTTCGAGTTGCCAAACGTGAAACCTTAATGACTTGGAGAAGATCTGCAAAGAGGAGTGGGACAAAATCCCTCTGAGATGTGTGCAAACGTGGCCAACTATAAGAAACGCCTGACCCATGTCATGTTTTGCAGAGGGGTCAAATATTTATTTCCCTCATTAAATGCAAATGAATTCATAACATTTTTGACATGCATTTTCTGGATTTTTGTTGTTGTTATTTGTTCTACTGTTCAAATAAACCTACCATATAAAATTATAGACTGATCATTTCTTTGTCAGTGGGCAAACGTATAAAATCAGCAGGGATAAATATTTTTTCTCACTGTACATGTAGGTTTGGTTAGGTGATTGATTGATTGATTGATTGAAGTACTATGTAGGTTTGGTTAGGTGATTGATTGATTGAAGTACTATGTAGGTTTGGTTTGGTGATTGATTGAAGTACTATGTAGGTTTGGTTTGGAGATTGATTGAAGTACTATGTAGGTTTGGTTTGGTGATTGATTGATTGAAGTACTATGTACATGTAGGTTTGGTTTGGTGATGAAAATGAGTCAATAAATTAGCTTATCCCTTCTTTTTCCCCCTCCCTCTATCATTCCCTCTCTCTGGGGATTCGGAAGGAGGTTGCTGTTTCTTCTCAGCGCCGAGTCTGTAAACCAAATAAATGTATTGACAAACTCCAGGTCAACTTGGTCAAACCGAATTCTTCAATGACACAGCAAAAAAGCCAAACCATATGACATTAAATGAAATAACCTGTTGTTTTTTTTTATCTCTTTTTGGTGTTTGCTCCGTTTTTTTCTTCCTTTATAGGCACAAATGGGCAAATCACATTACAGACATCATCGGCGATGTGTGTGTTTGGTTTTAGGGCTACTTTTAGAGTTCAAAAAGGGATCAAACGACAGCCTTGTGCCACTCAACCAAAACGCAGCTGGACGACAGTTAGGGCTTTTCTTGTAATGTGAAATGTGCCTTGGACATGTACAGGCTTTGGCAATCCTCTCCCGTTGACAAAGGAAATAAAAAGAGAGGGGGAATTCTACAAGGGCTCAGGCGAAGGAGGAGAAAGAAAACGTTGTACACATAGGCTTAGTACAGGGTGGTGCTGGGAAACAACAGATGGAGTGAGATGAAAACAAAAAATATCAGGGATGAGGAAATTAGAAACACAAAAAGAGCTGGAGTTGATAATATAGGGGATCAAAGAAGTTTGTTTGCTCGAAGGCTCGGAATCGATTTAACTGGGCCCTGTGGTGGAAGAATTTACGAGCACCACAATAGGGCTGTTTTAATTTGCATAACTCCTGAAAATGAGCCCAGGGGCTGGGGCTGTGGGGCCTTGCCGAGCCACCTCTGACAGCAGCCCAGACCACAGGACGGGCCTCCAGGCAGGCTGCCTGAAACAAGGAGTCCCCCAGGGATCAGTATCGCTAGATTGACATTGGACAACACTGCAGAGCTGATAGCTTAATAGAGGAGTTGATCATAACTGGCTCTGGATGTTATCATACAATTCATAAGGTAGCCTCTAAGAAATGTAAATAAAACTGCGTTGAGCTTGAGGTGACTGAAAATGTTGTTTGACGCAAGAAACCACTATACAAAATAAAATGCATTATTATTCCCAAACCATAGTTACAGAGAATCAGACAAATTATGCTACCCTCTGCCTATTGGCTACTTAGTTTATTCTAGACTGTCTCAAAATACAACACTTCCCCTTTAAGACATAAAAAAGCTCTTTACCTGAATCGCTTTTCAAAGATGTTTTGTGCTCTTGTAGGAAGCAATCACTCCCCCATTGTTGACTAGAAATGAGCTATAACTGGGCTAATAACTCACTAACTAGCAAAGAATATGAACAAATGTGCACAAGTGGCTACATGCAGCTCTCACTTTGACCTCCCAACCACTCATACTGTAGCCTAAACACAGTCCAGTTCAAAGTGAATGGCACAGATCCATATATGGCAATGGCTATTTGCATATAGGCCTACTGCAGCTCTGATTGGTTATGGTGCACCGGTCTGTGTAGAATACGGGCCTGAGTCGTGCCTGTCAATGCGCTCTGCCGACAAGAAAATCTCTTGCACAGTTCGTTATGCATACCAAATCTTGCATAGCTCGCTTTGTTTCGGTATATTACATTGAAAGTGGTTAATATTGCGTTGATCCGATCACAATTACCACAGTAGAATGAAATGTTGATAGTGTTAACTAAAGGGGAAAACTGTAGAAAGTTGAGTGAAGTTCAACCTCGTGCTTCTCTGCGCGGGCTCGTATTTCTTCTGCGCGGCAGTCCGAGGTGAGCTGCTCGCGGGCACATTGGTTGAGAGGATAAAACATAACAATCATCACTTCCAACTCAAAGTCTATAGAAGCCTGTACAGGCCTGGTTCCAAAACCACTTCTACTCTGCACCTGAAACATTGAACACTCCACTACCTACGGTTGTCACGACACCAGTATCGCGATACTCAGAGGTATCATGGCAAAGAAACAGAACATGAAGCGGATTGAATTTCCTGAGGAAAATAGTCCTAATGTTGGAAACAAGCAGCTTTAAGTTGTCACCCAGAATCACGTTTATTTTCCAGGCTATAGCACACAATATTTGACATTCAGTAGGTTTTTTAAAGGACCACAGAGTTTAGTCTGCTTTGTGTTTTCCTTGTTGCCAGGAAAATCAGGGTAACGTAGTATCACTACCAAGTAATAGTATCAGTACCAGTAATAGCATCAGTACCAGTAATAGTATCCCTACCAGTAATAGTATCTGTGCCAGTAATAGTATCAGTACCAGTAATAGTATCAGTACCAGTAATAGCATACCTACCAGTAATAGTATCTGTGCCAGTAATAGTATCAGTACCAGTAATAGCATACCTACCAGTAATAGTATCACTACCAGTAATATCATACCTACCAGTAATAGTATCACTATCAGTAATAAAATCAGTACCAGTAATAGTATCAGTACCAGTAATAGTATCAGTAATAGTATCAGTACCAGTAATAGTATCAGTACCAGTAATAGCATACCTACCAGTAATAGTATCAGTACCAGTAATAGTATCAGTACCAGTAATAGCATACCTACCAGTAATAGTATCTGTACCAGTAATAGTATCAGTACCAGTAATAGTATCAGTACCAGTAATAGTATCACTACCAGTAATAGTATCACTACCAGTAATAGTATCAGTACCAGTAATAGTATCAGTACCAGTAATAGTATCACTACCAGTAATAGTATCACTACCAGTAATAGTATCAGTACCAGTAATAGTATCACTACCAGTAATAGTATCACTACCAGTAATAGTATCACTACCAGTAATAGTATCACATTTTTACATTACATTTTAGTCATTTAGCAGACTTATCCAGAGCGACTTACAGTTAGTGCATACATATTTTTATTTTTTTATATATTTTTTTCATACCCCCTGTGGAAACGAACCCACAACCCAGGCGTTGCAGAAACGCCATGCTCTACCAACTGAGCTACATCCCTGCCGGCCATTCCCTCCTACCCTGGACGACGCTGGGCCAATATGCGCGCGCCCCATGGGTCTCCGGCCGCGGCCGGCTACGACAGAGCCTGGATTCGAACCAGGATCTCTAGTGGCACAGTGGCACAGCTAGCACTGGTAGTAATAGTATCACTACCAGTAATAGCCTACTATTGGGAGGGTGGGATGTAGAGTGAAACTAAAGAGGACTAGGGGAGACTGGTACTCACGTGACAGACAGATAGCAGCTGTCAATTCATATCCCCTTCCCTTCGGCATTTACTATATGACTGGTGTCCTATCAATATCAAATGCTTTGTAAACAACAGGTGTAGACTAACAGTGAAATGCTTCCTTACATCAGAAAATACATAATGATGAATAACTTATTGCTCAGCTGGTGGCCAATATAATATAGCCTAGTCTGATGTTGAACCGTACCTTGTTCCAATTCTCTATGGGAAGGTATAAGAGACGACATGCGAAATAAATGTTTGATTCATCCCTAAAGTCTGTTTTTCTTTTCACCTCATTTAGGGGGACAGTGACAACACAACAGACGCAGGACCATTCAGAAACAACCCAGGCAATGGGTGATAGGCCTTGTACGAGTAGGACATAGCTCAGTTTTCCTGCACTACCACCACCCACTATTCCCAGTTGGGTGATAGGCCTAGTACAAGTAGTAGCTAGCTCCGTTTTCCAAGTTGGGTGATAGGCCTAGTACAAGTAGGAGCTAGCTCCGTTTTCCCAGTTGGGTGATAGGCCTAGTACAAGTAGGAGCTAGCTCCGTTTTCCCAGTTGGGTGATAGGCATAGTACAAGTAGGAGCTAGCTCCGTTTTCCCAGTTGGGTGATAGGCCTAGTCAAGTGGAGCTAGCTCGTTTTCCCAGTTGGGTGATAGGCCTAGTACAAGTAGGATCTAGCTCCGTTTTCCCAGTTGGGTGATAGGCCTAGTACAAGTAGGGAGTTAGCTCCGTTTTCCAGTTGGGTGATAGGCCTAGTACAAGTAGGATCTAGCTCCGTTTTCCCAGTTGGGTGATAGGCCTAGTACAAGTAGGATCTAGCTCCGTTTTCCCAGTTGGGTGATAGGCCTAGTACAAGTAGGAACTAGCTCCGTTTTCCCAGTTGGGTGATAGGCCTAGTACAAGTAGGATCTAGCTCTGTTTTCCCAGTTGGGTGATAGGCCTAGTACAAGTAGGATCTAGCTCCGTTTTCCCAGTTGGGTGATAGTGAGAAAAGCATAAAAAGCAAGAGACCTCAAAAGTATGTGTACCCTTTCATCTCTCTTTGGGGAACAGCGACAACAGAAGCACCAAGGCGTTGTGTGGTAGTAGAAGTAAGCCTAGATTCTCTATCTGTTCCCTCACCACCAGCCGTTCCCAGTTTGCCACAGTAGGATCGAAACGTTGATAGTGTTAAACTAAAGGGAAACAGCTGGTGGTGGAGGAAGAAAAAACAGATAGAGGGATCTAAGCATGATCTAGTGTACCAGGGTCACTTAAGAGTGCGTTCGTAAATTCACTCTGGAGTGGCAGAGAGTGTTCAGAGTGCGCTCTGGGCGTTTGTAAATTCAGAGCGTTGTCAGATTGTCCGTTCGTAAATTCCTCATTATCAAGCGCTCTAGACGCTCGAACCAGAGCGCTCGCATTTCAGGGCAGAGCATCCAGAGTGAATTTACGAACGCACCCTTAGTCTCCACTGTGAGGGGTGTGTGTGTGTAGATGAGATGGAACACCAGGCTGCTTGCGAGGCAATGAGAACAGTGTGGGCCACAGCAGGCCAGCATAGATCTGAACACTTTAAAAGGGACCAAGGCTTTTTCTTATAAGGGACAGATATTAGGAACAGCTTTGAACTGCGGCTTTGGCCTTTCCATCACTCTCTCGCTGGCTGGCTTTCTTGCCGTCATAATGTCATCACTCAGTAGGCATTGGTGTTGAAATACGTGGATGCGGTCAAAGGAGTCAGTCTAAGCACCAGTAGGTCGTCCAGCCCAATAGCCCTAGTATAACCCATCCCTTACTGAATGGGAGTAGGATTTTTTTAGCAATAATGCAAACAATATGTTTATTGTTTACAGTGCTTGCCCAAAGTGTTTTTGGCACTTCAAATCCGTAAGAGTCTATCAATCTAAGTAACATAAGAAAAAGCCACATCAAAGTCCGTCAGTTTAAGCTAGAGATGTCAGGTTTCTAGCATGGGCTGCGTCTCAATCCACCGCATCCGCCTATGTCGGCCTTCAGCATCTATGGTGGAAGGTGGCCGAGCTACAGCAGTGTTTGGCATGAACAGTTTGGCCTACAAACTATTATGACCACTCTATGGAAAGGGGAGACTCTCACAAACACCATGGTGTTCTCTGTGTCACCGGACTCATCTGAAGGTAACCCATACAAACAAATGGAAGTATGGAGGTAGTTTTGTGCCAACAGAAATAAGGGGTTATGTGTCCAAAAAAACTACAATATTTTCTGATCTTTCTTATATCTCCAAGATATAGGACACACATTTCAAAACCTTATTCCTTATGATGAAATGTTTTACTGTATTTTCTTACATTTATGAATGTGTTATTCAATGTGTGGATGCTATGGGCTATAGTAGTAAAGTCCAAATTCAATTTTTATCAAATAATTTACAAATATTTTTTTCTAATACCTAACAGGATCCTAAAATTATAAATCAAATAGCTGAATGATCCATAGTATGACCATCTTAAAACAATTCCATTGTTTGCTTAGTACAACAGCTTAGACCTTTAGAGGTTATTAAAGGAATATGCTGATATGGCAATAACTGATGCCAGCAGTGCACTGCATGGTTTTCTTTTGGGACTGATATTCACATATATAATGAAGGGTGCACTTACAGTAAAATGTGTCTGACTGATATCTGAACAGATCAGTCACTTGATAGATTATAATGGTTTGGGACAATGATGGGGTTGTTTTGATGGAAGCCAGTGACTTTGCATGACATTCTCCAATTTTCAAAATGTTGTGGTTCTGGCCAAGACAGTTCTGGCTGAGACTAGGGACATTCTTGTTACTTACATGCCTTCACAGCCTCTACTCTACTTTGACACTTGGTCAGCATTTAAATGTTGTTCTATTAATTTATGTTTGAAATGACAGTTAATGACGGGACTAGCTAGCTTTGGGACACAACATCGGGAGTCTATTGGGGTGTGTTCGTAAATTCACTCTGGAGTGCCAGAATGCGCTCCGGGCGTTCGTAAATTCAGAGCTTTGTCAGATTGTCTGTTCGTAAATTCAGCGCGTTTAGCTCTTGGAGCGTTCAGAGCGCACACTGGACACTCTGGTAGAGGAGTAGGGTTGATCCGAGCGCTCTGACCTCACACCGGCAGTCAAGCACCCAAGCTAACTGGCTAAAGTTGGCTAGCTACTTCCAGACACAAATTAGATTATACCTCACTCTAACCATTTTACTCGCCCTAGCAGAGATGGTTATGCTGTTTTCATGTTATCTAGAGCGTTGGTTGCTGTAACTGTGTTGCTGGCAACAACTGAATTACGTTTTTGTAGACGTTTACTGACACCAGTCATATTCAACGGGTGTTGCGTGTTCGTAAATGCATCAATTATTCTGCGCTCTGGCACACTCAGACGAGAGTGCTCTGAAATCGGAGTAGATAGCCAGAGTGAATTTACGAATGTAGCCTTGGTTGGACTCCCTGAGCTGGTGGGTGGCGACTGAAAATAACCCTACCACAAAATAGCCGGCTTTCCTGTCAACAAAAGCATATGTATCATCTCTAAGAACTCCACTTACCAGACGTAAAGTGAAATGTGTCCCTCGCTATCAAATATAGATTTGAATCCAACTTTTGTCCAAACCGCTCCATATTCCTGCTGTGTAAGAGTGGTAGGACCTAAGTCTCGCATGAAGTGCGTGGTCTAATGGCAGCCCGCTGTCTAACTTCACAATCATTTGGTGTTGTTTGGACAAAAGTTGGATTCGGACATTTATTTGTTAGCCAGTGCCACATTTCACTTTGTCTGGTAAATGAAGAGAATCCTAGAAATTGTACATATCCTTTTGCTGACGGAAACGTTTTTTGGTGACGCCGGATATATATGGTTATATCTGTGGTGAAACATTAACGTTAGCTAGCTCAGTTTAGCAATAGGGGTTGCATCGATCTAACTCTAAAATACCAAATTCAGAAATAACTGGCTGAATTGAAAAATAGACAACGAAAGATCAAAAATAAACATGCATTCAACTTACATCAAACTATGACCGTCTGCCTGTGATTGACACGTTTTGGAGAGTGGAACTTCGAACCCCACAGCTGTTCGAGAAAAGACCCACGTGCCCCCCATGCGCATTATCACTGGTCTGCATACCCTCTGGCTAGCTCGGGCATGCTGGTATGCATTTTCTATCCATATGATTAGACATTTGATATATGCGCTGCAGTTGCCCAGTTTATATGTTCATTATGATTTTAGGGCTAACTTGCTAGTGCCTGCGTATCCAGTAAATGTATGTATTATTTGACATTCAGAAGTAATTTGTAAATGACATTTAAAGAAAATACTAAATAAAAACATAGCAAGAATCGTACTACGAATTTTGAGTTATTTTTGTAGAAACATTGTTTATGAGATTTGATCAGGCATAGAAAATTAAGACATGCAGATAAAGTAAGCTACCTGTTGTATCCTTTGGTTTGTCAATATAAACACTGAGCAATATATACATTTAACCAAAAGCTACAAACAGCAATTGGTAAGCACGGTTGCAATGTTTACAAATTATTTTGACAGCTGAGCCTCGTCGCTGAAAATTGACGTAATCGGTCACGTTACCTCTCAGCTGCTCACAGCATCCCGAGAAAGAGAAGATTCTGCAAAATAAATCAAAATATACGGTCAGGATTGTTTGGATATGAGGACAGACGTTCACTAAACGTAAGTATTCATTGAAATTTCGAAAAGTCGTTCTTGCAGTTTTATTCATTCATTGTTTTCTGCATACTGCATCCCTTCTTGTACAAGATAACTGCAGCACTGTCGCTAGCTTTCGATTTAGCTAGCTGCCTGTATCCACTTTTACTGTTTACAAACAAGTTATATGTCTCCCTAAATACACTATTAGGTCATGCTTGTACAAGATTACAAAATAAATGAAGTGGATATGAAAGTGTGTGGTAACCATTATTTTGTGTTATGTCTGAAATTATTTCTGCGTTTAAAAGCTGTGATATAACTTGTATTTTAGCTACATTACGTCTGTTGTGTTTAGATATAGTTTCAAATCAAATTAAAATGAGTGTTTTGTAAACATGAACCAAACTGTTCATCATTTGTTTCACTGCCTCTAATGTCTTTGTGTTTTCCATAGGGTGTGTGTTGGTGCTGGAGCTGTCAACTGTGAGCAGTGAGCAGTCATGAGGCCACTGAGAGATGCCCAGCTAGGGCCTTCACCTTCTTTGCCTCCGCTCTTCCCCACGATGTGTGCGGGAGCAACGGCCTCCCCCTCACCCCTAACTCCATCAAGATCCTGGGCCGTTTCCAGCTGCTCAAGACCATTACCCACCCCAGGCTCTGCCAGTACGTAGACATCTCCAGAGGGAAGCATGGTAGGACTATCCATCTCTGTCTGTTTGTCACTGGGTCTTGTGGGGTCCTATTCTTGATACTGTGAAAGTGGATCACTCCCTCAACCTACCTTCCGTGGGAGTAAAGTGTTCTGAATGCACTGAACCCTGCACTGGTATAGCACTGATATAGCACTTTAAAAAGGCATAACTGGATTGGTGAAAGATATGTAGTGGAATCCTTGCTTTCCCTCTATTCGACTGTATCTGGCTTTCAGTGATTGTGAAGAAGGGGAAGAATCCATGGAAAATCAGGTATCATAGTATCCCGATACTGTTATTGTGACAATACTCCACTACCAGAAATATCCTAGTATTGGGAGGGTGGGATGTAGAGTGAAGCTAAAGAGGACTAGGGGAGATTGGTACTCACGTGACAGACAGATAGCAGATTTTAAATCAAATCCCCTTCCCTTCGGCATCTACTATATGACTGGTGTGCTGTTAATATAAAATAAAATTGTATTTGTCAAATTCTTCATAAACAACAAGTGTAGACTAACAGCTTACCGATCACTGCACCTGCACACAGCCCATCTGTAATTAGTCCACCCAACTACCTCATCCCCATATTGTTATTTACATTGTTATTTATTTAGCTAATTTGCACCCCAGTATCTCTATTTGCACATCATCTTCTGCACATCTATCACTCTAGTGTTAATACTAAATTGTAGTATTGGTTTTCGCCAGGCATAATGGGACGAGATTGACTCAAGTTTGCCAAAAAGCACCTGGATGATCATCAAGAGTCTTGGAAGACCGTTCTATGGACAGATGATTCAAAAGTATAACTTTTTGAACGACATGGTTCCAGTAATGCCTGGTGAAAACCAAACTCTGCATTCCACAGTAAGAACATCATACCAAAGGTCAAGCATGGTGGTGGTTGTCACGGACGTTGAAGGACGGGTCAGACCAAGGCGCAGCGTGAAATGCATCCATGTTTATTAAACCGAATAAACATACAAAACAGGAAACGTGACGTCGGAAGGCTATACACACACAAGCCAAACTCACCGAGCACAAAACAAGATCCCACAACACAGGCAGGAAAACTGGCTGCCTAAGTATGATCCCCAATCAGAGACAACGAGCGACAGCTGCCTCTGATTGGGAACCACACCCGGCCAAACATAGAAATACAAACATAGAATCAACACACACATGATATTCACACCCTGACCAAACTAACTAGAGTTCTATAGGTCAGGGCGTGACAGTGGTGGTGTGATGGTTTGGGGATGCTTTGCTGCCTCAGGACCTGGACGACTTGCCTTAATAGAAGGAACCATGAATTCTGCTCTGTATCAGAGAATTCTACAGGAGAATGTCAGACCATCCGTCTGTGAGCTGAAGCTGAAGCACATCTGGGTCATGCAGCAAGACAATGATCCAAAACACACAATCAAGTCTACATGAAAATGGCTAAAAAGCAACAAATTGGAAGTTTTGGAATGGCCTAGTCAAAGTCCAGACCTAATCCCAATTGAGGTGTGGTGGCAGGACTTGAAACGAACAGTTCATGCTTGAAAACCCACACGTCACTGAGTTAAAGCAGTTCTGCATGGAAGAGTGGGCCAAAATTCCTCCACAGCGACGTGAGACACTGATCAACAACTACAGGAAGCATTTGGTTGGAGTCATTGCAGCTAAAGGTGGCACAACAAGTTATTGAGTGTAAGGGGGCAATTACTTTTTCACACAGGGGAATTGGGTGTTGCATAACTTTGTTTATGAAATAAATATGTAATTGTTGTGTTATTTGTCCACTTATGTTCCCTTTATCTAATATTAGGTTTTGGTTGAAGATCTGATAACATTCAGTATCACAAATATGCAAAAGTAGAGAAAATTAGAAGGGGGGCAAATACTTTTTCATAGCACTGTATGTAACTCTGTGTTGTTGTTGTTTTTATCGCACTGCTTTGCTTTATCTTGGCCAGGTCGCAGTTGTAAATGAGAACTTGTTCTCAACTGCCTTACCTGGTTAAATAAAGGTGAAATGAATAATAATAATAATAATAAAAACAGTGAAACACTTACTTACGGTGTGCATTCAGAAGGAACGGTGTGCATTCAGTGTATTCCAACAGAGCCTTGACCTCCCCTTTCTATTTGGAAAAGCACCAAATAATCTTGACTTTTAAACTTCATTGCGGTCATATCCATAAGTTTAAATGTAGACTTGTACCCCCGTTTGTCATTTACAGTTGAGTAAATATGGAGAAACACCATCACAGGTTACAGCTCCTCAAGAGACTCTCTCAGCTTTCAACAATGTCCGTTTTTTTTGTAGTGTTGTTTTGTGTTACATCCGAGTCACTGTAAAATAACTAAATGTGTTTGGCAATCTCCAACTGCACAATCCTAACTTGTTACACTTTTGTTTACTACACGTATTGCCACAAGCATGTGTTTTATTAAAAGTCTCACAGAAACCAGAAATGATCCCAAATCCACAATATGCAGATTTTATTGGAGGAACCCATCATTGTTTTTAGGACACTGTAATGTTGACACATTAATGATTCTTGGCCAAAGTATACACAGTACTGTCTTGATGGACTTCCTGAGTTGTTAAAAGCTTGCTTTGTTTCATCCTCTTCATGTCCAGATGTTTTATGGTCATGGCTAGACGGGATACAGCTTATGTCAAATTGATGTCATAATTACTTTTTTTTTGGTGCATTTTAGCTAACCCTAACCCTTTTCCTAACCTTTACCTAATACTCCTAACCTGCGTAAGTTCTGCTAGCCTGCTACGAAAAGTCAATTCTTGTCAATTCTGACATAAACTGTATCCCATTTAGTCAAAACCATGTTTTGAGGTCCTGAACCCTGGACCCTTTGTTGTCAGATTTTGTAGATAACATTTTTTTTTTCATTTTTTTTTTGTGGGCTGGGTGAACGGGAAGTTATAAATGACTAAGTACAACTTTAAAGCTTTGTAATTGCAGATGTGTGTTATCTCAACACATGGTACTAGCTTTTCATTTAGAAGATCCTTCCTGGCTGTTTAACCAATCATGGTGTAGGCTTAACCTTTAATTTAAAGGCACACTCCTTCATTGGAAAAACAACAAAATGACAGCCCTACCGCTAAAAAAATTGACAACAAGCAGCAGACCGTCAAATTGAGATGTTTTGAAATCACACATTTTAAACATATAAATCAATAAAATGGTGGGGCTGACCAATGTCAAATTGATCGACCATTTCACATCTTGAGTTTTATCACCCTTTTCTTCTTCTTCCAGAACGACTGGTTGTTGTGACGGAACACTACGAAAGCAGTCTAAATGATTTCCAGAAACAGGTTCAAACTGTCAGGTATGATTTCAAGTTTCACGTTTTTTATTAGTCATACAGGGTTCCCCAACTGGCAGTATTCCCACGCATTATAGAGAGATACTGTATATGTGATCGTATACAACTGTAAGCAAGGTTTTGAAATGGCTGTTTTAGTCAAATATTATATCTGTTTGGGCTTCTTGCGGTCAATTTGCAGTCTACAAATTATTTGTAATTATGTTCCGGCCCACTGACCATCCGCTCAAGAAAAAATCGGCCCGCGGCTGAATCTAGTTGATGATCTCTGGTATACACCATCCAACGAAATGCTTACTTGCAGGTTCCTTCTCGACAATGCAGAAATAATAAAAGATAAGAACATGAACATAAAGTAAATGGCTCAGTAGAATAAAATAAACATTTTAACACAAGTATAATACAGGACGGCACAATTTATAGTCTAATATTTACACAATATAAAGACTATATAGATATAGTACATTATCATTGTACTATGTTATTGAATGTTCAGAGGACTCACCAGTTCTATCTCTCTGTAAGCAGAATGACCATGGCTTAACTGAACGAAGAAGAATAGCTTCATTACTACAGGACTAGGCTATGTACTACCCTAGCCATCTACTCGTAGACTCCGATAATAACACAAACCTCTTTCATCTAAAACGCTTAGACTCGGCAGGGGGGAAAATACATACATATTTAGTAGACACAATAACCTGTTGTAGCTTTGTTGGCTGGAAAACAAAGGCCCACTCTGAGTACCATACATAACCTTTTTCAAGCCAAACACCACAGGAACTAAAGCCACGTCCAAGTTGTATATAATGTGTATATAATAATCCTCAGGCCTTGTCTGTATGTTACAGCACAGAGAGGGTTCTCCAGATAGCCTATGAGGCCTTGGAGGGACTAGAGTTTATGAACAAACATGGGATGGTTCACAGAGCCCTCAATGCACAGAACGTCCTCATGGACGGCAAGGTAGGTTACCTCCCTTCCCTATCAGTTGGGGTCTAATGGAAAGGCTTTTAACGCCATTTGCCATTGTCATCTAGCCTGGTTAAACCTGTGCTCTCGTTCAGTCTGGTTCAACAGGCTAATTGTCATCAGGTTATTGATGCATTATTGATTATCATAAGGCTATCAATACATTGAACATTGTCATATGTAACATTGTTTCTTTGTAGGGCAACGTGAAGCTGGCTAAGTTTGGGTTGTATTACATGACAGACCACGGGGCGGATGTGGACTTTCCTATTGGGTAAGTCCTGTTAACATCTAACCTCCCATGTACAGAGAATGTGTCAATAGATTTGAAAAGCAGTTACATTGTGACTGACATTACATTAGGCAGTGAAAACATATATTTTAAAACATTTTAGTCTTAGAGTCATTTACAATAGTGAGTGCATACATTTTCATCATTTTCTTTCTGTACTGGTTCCCCGTGGGAATCAAACCCACAACCCTGGCTTTGCGAGCGCCATGCTCTACCAATTGAGCCACACAGGTTAAAAGCGATACATGTTCCACTGTACAGAGTTAACTATGATAAATTCTGATATGATAATGGACGGTTACGTGAACCTTGAACGTCTGGAACTTGTAATACTGTGGATCTTCAGATAATGGAGGTCATAGGTCCCTCTGTGAACACAACACAGTATTTAAATGCTGTTAGTGAAATAGAATGAGACATTACTATGAAATGTATGTGTAATGGTCAATCTATTGTTTATGAAAACCAGGTTTTGGATATTAAAGTAATCCATTGTTTCAAGTACTGTAATAGATAGCTGAAGTCTTATCCAAAACCCAAGGGCCCTCATGTTATAGAAAGTCTTTGTGGGTAATATCCTGTTGTTGAATGGGGGAATGATTGTGTGTGTGTGTGTGTGTGTGTGTGTGTGTGTGTGTGTGTGTGTGTGTGTGTGTGTGTGTGTGTGTGTGTGTGTGTGCGCCACTGCCTCTGATGTCCTGTGTTATCTAATCTCCAAGTAAAACATCTGGTTTGAAGATGTAATAAGCTTTATCTGTCTAGTGTTTATGGCGATTCCTTGATATGAAGCAATGTACTGTACACACATCATTTGAACAATGACTTCAAAGAAACATGAAGTTCCTGGAATATTTAGGTAGATTAATCATCAAAGTCTGTTCATTGTCAAATGGTATCTGTTGCAAAGAGGTTTCATTGAATTTAATTCAAGACAACCTCAACGCTCTCAAGTTTGCTATGCCTTTCAGGGTATTCAATTGACCCTTGACCCTCTCTCTGACTATCTCTGTCCACAGCTACCCGTCCTACCTGGCTCCAGAGGTCATCGCCCAGGGCTCAGTCCACCCTAGTGACCCCTCCCAGGGGGAGAACCCTCTGTCCTCGGGGCCCAAGACAGACGTGTGGTCCCTGGGAGTCCTGCTCTTTGAGCTGTGTGCAGTAAGCTCTCTTACACCACCATGTCTTGACCTAATGATTGATTGATTGGTTGATTGAGCTGTCAATCAAAAGTCAGGACTGTCAATGACAGATGTTATGACAATAGTATATAGCCATTGAACAGAGGGTTCATTCTCTCCTAATGTACTATCAACCTTTCAAGTAAAGTTTGACATTGTGATTAGGAGGAAGTCATTCTGTCCTCGTGTACTATCAGCCTTTTATTCACAGGGTAGAAGACTACTGCAGAACATTGAAATAAGCGAGAGATTGAAATTCATCATCACTTTGGGTAAGTGAACGTGTTGCCAAGTCCATCAGCCTGGTGAGCCACAGATGAGTTATGATGGGGTTGTGAATTGTTTATGACATGGTGGTCTGTGTGTTTTTCCTCAGGTTGCATTGACGACATAGTCACAGTCCTTGCAGAGGAGCACGGATGCTTGGATGTGATTAGGGTGAGTTTAAAATCAATCACAGGTCACTATTTATTACACTGGCCCTCGACACTAAAACCACTCTAAGAAAGGTTGATTGTCCTAGAATTCCTAGATTGCCTAATGTGTAGATTGCCTAATGTGTAGATTGTCTAATGTGTAGATTGTCTAATATGTAGATTGTCTAATGTGTAGATTGCCTAATGTGTGGTTAAGTCATGTTTTATGATGTTGTAGATAAGACTACACCTTATTATACGCTGTATTGTTGTTCCAGAAACGAATGTGATGGTAAATGACGACAATTCATCAAAAAGCAAAACAATGCACTGTAACTTGTAACTGGTGTGTGTGTGTGCGCCTCGCGCATCTGTTAGCGTGTATATGTGTGCTAATTAAATTCACATGCCCTCCATTAGACGAAGTGTTTCCCTTGTAAAAATGCTTTTAACCTTTCTCAGGCGATTTTGTTTCTTTAGGATGTTGAAAAGCCATAAGAGTGGAGGGAGATTGGGGCTGTGGGTCTGGATTGTACTGTAACTAATGCGATTGTCAACGTTCTGTTACAGGAGCTGCCTGAGAACGTTCTAACGTTATTAAGGAAATGCCTGACCTTCCTACCCTCCAGAAGGTAACTCGACCAGAGATGTTTTATGTCATGTGGATTGGACTCTATTGTGTTGGCTATCATTTCCTGTTGGGAGGCACATTCTCCATGCCTTCTCAGGGTAATGGCAGGGTAATAACAGGGTAATAACAGGGTAATAACAGGGTAATGGCAGGGTAAACACGTGAATAACATCTGCAAGAAAGCAGAATTCAGTCATAGCGAAAGTGATCTAAAACATGCCCAAATGAGAACATGGTACGTTTAGAGAGAACATTTGAGAACACTTCACATAACATTCTGGTAGTGAAATCTGAACCTTTTGATGAAGTGCGTCGATATGTTTTCAATGCGTGTTCAGTAAAGTGTGAGATTTCACTCTGTGCTTCCATCCAGACCCACCCCTGCAGAGCTGCTGGTTGACCCAGTGTTTGAGGGCGTGTCGTGTCTCTACACCCAGTTCCAGCAGCCCGTCGGGCTGTTCTCCTCCTCCCTGCGCTGTGCCCACCTGGAGCTACCAGAGGACATCAGCCAGCTCTGCAAAGGTCAGACTGCACACACACATGCCCTGACGTGGGCACACATATATATACACACACATACAGTGGGGAAAAAAAGTATTTAGTCAGCCACCAATTGTGCAAGTTCTCCCACTTAAAAAGATGAGAGAGGCCTGTAATTTCCATCATAGGTACACGTCAACTATGACAGACAAATTGAGGAAAAAAAATCCAGAAAATCACATTGTAGGATTTTTAATTAATTTATTTGCAAATTATGGTGGAAAATAAGTATTTGGTCACCTACAAACAAGCAAGATTTCTGGATCTCACAGACCTGTAACTTCTTCTTTAAGAGGCTTCTCTGTCCTCCACTCGTTACCTGTATTAATGGCACCTGTTTGAACTTGTTATCAGTATAAAAGACACCTGTCCACAACCTCAAACAGTCACACTCCAAACTCCACTATGGCCAAGACCAAAGAGCTGTCAAAGGACACCAGAAACAAAATTGTAGACCTGCACCAGGCTGGGAAGACTGAATCTGCAATAGGTAAGCAGCTTGGTTTGAAGAAATCAACTGTGGGAGCAATTATTAGGAAATGGAAGACATACAAGACCACTGATAATCTCCCTCGATCTGGGGCTCCACGCAAGATCTCACCCCGAGGGGTCCAAATGATCACAAGAACGGTGAGCAAAAATCCCAGAACCACACGGGGGACCTAGTGAATGACCTGCAGAGAGCTGGGACCAAAGTAACAAAGCCTACCATCAGTAACACACTACGCCCGCCAGGGACTCAAATCCTGCAGTTTCAGACGTGTCCCCTGCTTAAGCCAGTACATGTCCAGGCCCGTCTGAAGTTTGCTAGAGTGCATTTGGATGATCCAGAAGAGGATTGGGAGAATGTCATATGGTCAGATGAAACCAAAATATAACTTTTGGTAAAAACTCAACTCGTCGTGTTTGGAGGACAAAGAATGCTGAGTTGCATCCAAAGAACACCATACCCTACTGTGAAGCATGGGGGTGGGAACATCATGCTTTGGGGCTGTTTTTCTGCAAAGGGACCAGGACGACTGATCAGTGTAAAGGAAAGAATGAATGGGGCCATGTATCGTGAGATTTGGAGTGAAAACCTCCTTCCATCTGCAAGGGCATTGAAGATGAAACGTGGCTGGGTCTTTCAGCATGACAATGATCCCAAACACACCGCCGGGCAACGAAGGAGTGGCTTCGTAAGAAGCATTTCAAGGTCCTGGAGTGGCTCTAGCCAGTCTCCAGATTTCAACCCCATAGAAAATCTTGGGCGGGAGTTGAAAGTCCGAGTGTTGCCCAGCGACAGCCCCAAAACATCACTGCTCTAGAGGAGATCTGCATGGAGGAATGGGCCAAAATACCAGCAACAGTGTGTGAAAACCTTGTGAAGACTTACAGAAAACGTTTGACCTGTGTCATTGCCAACAAAGGGTATATAACAAAGTATTGAGAAACTTTTGTTATTGAACAAATACTTATTTTCCACCATAATTTGAAAATAAATTCATTAAAAATCCTACAATGTGATTTTCTGGGTTTTTTTTCCTCATTTTGTCTGTCATAGTTGACGTGTACCTATGATGAAAATTACAGGCCTCTCTCATCTTTTTAAGTGGGAGAACTTGCACAATTGTTGGCTGACTAAATACTTTTTTTCCCCACTGTATACACACAGACAGCATAACTCCCTATAGCGCACCCTAATTTACAGTATCGTCAATACTGACATTTTAGGAATAAGAAATTGTTTCAAAGGTCTAATTATCGACATCATTCACTCTGAGCATTGATTGTGAGAAGTACTTCAGGCATTCATTCTCCTCTCAACGTTTTGCATGGTCATCAGTGATTTGGCCTTTGATTCATATTTGAATAGTTGACATTATAAATATAAATGTGAAATGTTTCTTGACCATGGAAGACCTGGCTGTATGGATAAAGGATACATCTCAAAGACGACCACAAAGGACTACATTTTTACCATGTAGAGGACCATGTATCATCCTTGATGCTTTTTTTAGCATGTTTACTGCCATCACATTAGTGTGTGATTTTATGGAACCCAGGAATCCCTGGAAAACAGTGGCAGTTGTTACCGAGCGGACTATCCTGGCTAAGTAAATATATAAAATGACATTCATTGAAATGTGACTGATTTTAATGTATTAGACAGTTAAAACAATCTGTCAATCATGTCGCAGATGATGATGAGGAGTACCTGGGGGAGAGGGCCATAGATCGAGGTGTACCACCTGTGGTGTTTGGCAGGAGGAGACCTGGAGAAGGAACTGACCAACCAGGGGATCATCCAGTCCAAGCCTCCCGTCTGCACCTTGCCCAAGTACTGTACAACACACCCTTTCTACCTAGTGTACTGTTTCAGATATTGTAGTTATATTCAGCAGGCCTTTCTACTGGACTGTCTTAGAAAATGTAGTTATACACAGCAAGTCTTTCTACCGGACTGTCTAAGATAATGTAGTTATATACAGCACGTCTTTCTACTGGACTGTCTAAGATAATGTAGTTATATACAGCACGTCTTTCTACTGGACTGTCTCAGATAATGTAGTTATATACAGTATGTCTTTCTACTGGACTGTCTCAGCTAATGTAGTTATACACAGCATGCCTTTCTACTGTCTTAGATAATGTAGTTATATACAGTATGTCTTTCTACTGGACTGTCTCAGATAATGTAGTTTATATACAGCATGCCTTTCTACTGTCTTAGATAATGTAGTTATATTCATCATGCCTTTCCACTGTACTGTTTCAGATCAAGTTATTAACTGTTTGAATCGTAGAGCAAAGCCTAAAGCACACAGTTAGAATAATGTTTACATCTGAACTAGTTAACTATATTAAGTAGATCCATACTGTAGTTTATCATCCGAATGATTAAATGTTTAATTGAATCTCTGTGTTAGTTTCATGCTGGAGGATGGGGAGTCATTTGGCCAAGGCAGGGACAGGAGCTTCCTCCTGGATGACACCACCGTCACACTGTCTCTGTGCCAGCTGAAGAATGTGAGGACATCACTGTGACTAATAGATTTAACATTACCGTACAATAACCGGAGAAATACATTGCAATAGTGCGTTGGTCTCGACTTGGACTGTAATGACCAGTGTACTACCAACACCTCACAACAGTTTATTTAATCCACATGGTTGAATCTGAAATGAACCAGAAAATGTGTGCTGAGAATTAAAATCTGACTTACTTCTCTCTTTCAGAGACTGGAAGACGTGGCAGGAGAGGCATATTACCCTTTATTGGAAGATGAGTAAGAATCCCCTCATCTTTTACTTCTCAATTGTCACGTATGTCCTCAGCTCTCATATCCCTTCTCTATTTTTCATTTTATGGCTGTTTTTTTCACTGACTGATGGAGATGGGTAATGTTCCTTTCTTGCTTTTTTGTTTGCTTGTCTCTCTGTGTGTCTCTCGTGTCTCTCTCTCTCTGTGTCTCTCTCTGTGTCTCTCTCTCTCTGTGTCTCCAGACAGTCTAGTCTGTCCCAATCCAACAGCAGCAATGAGCTGTCTTGCACCGAGTCACGCTGCCACTCATCATCAGGAGAGGGACACAGAGTACCAACTCATCCGCATCATCCTCTTCGGACAGGCTCCTCAAGGTCAGAGCTCTAACACACACACACACACACACACACACCATTCTCTCACAACCCAGTACAAATTCAATCACTCTGCCTCAGCAGTTTTAAGACCCCCCAGTTCCCAATGATTCCAGGAATAGAAAGTCACATTGACCCTGTCCTGAGATCACACTCATTTACTCATCTTTGTGTTCCTGTCTGGTGATTTTATTAAAGTCTCCTATTGGTGTGTGTCCAGGCCTTGGTGTTTATCTTGATTGTATCAGGTGTTGAATGAAAGTGGAGCTACGTGTTATATCAACCAGATTAGTAAAATATAGTGTCTTCTCAATGACTTGTCTAGCTTATTAAAGTTTTTAATTACATTAAGAATATAATCTTATGATTAGATAATTCTCTGGTTGTGCTGTTTGTCCCACAGGCGTACCCATACAAGAAGAACCTGGTGTGGAAGGAGGCGAGGGTGGACATTCCTCCCCTCGTACGTGGACTGGCATGGGCTGCTCTCCTGGGAGTCGAGGTAGGACAAACTGATAACCATAGAGAGAAATACGTTGTTTTGTTTGTAGAGATAAATCAATCTGATAACCATAGAGATTATGGACTTGATTTACTGCTGATTTTCATTTAATACTGTGCCTTGCAATGATAATGGGAAGTTGGTTTGGTTGATTAGAATCCCTTTTTCTCTCTCCAGGGGGACATTCAAGCCAAATATGACAGCATTGATAAGGATACCCCCTATACCTACTGACAGACAGGTACCTCTTCTTCTCATTGTGGACTGGTTATCAGGCAAATTAATTATTTTTGGCAATTTTATAATTTCATATTGAACAGATATATATCCATCACATGCTTTGGTTCAAACACTTATACTGTGTGTGTGCTTTCCCCCCAGATTGAGGTGGACATCCCTCGCTGTCACCAGTATGACGAGCTGCTGTCCTCGCCACAGGGCCACAGGAAGTTCAGGCGTGTGCTCAAAGCCTGGGTGGTCTCTCACCCTGACCTGGTCTACTGGCAGGGTCAGTCTTTCACTCTGTCAATCTGCTGTCACTGTCTGACGCTGTGACTCACATCCATGCTGTGTTGTGGTCAATAGACCACTAGGTGGCAGTCAAGTCATACATTTTCAATCCAGCCTATCCAATTCAATTCTAGTGTTGATGTGGTTTACAATTGTACCCTGTGTTTTGTTCAGGTTTGGATTCGCTTTGTGCACCATTCCTCTGGCTGGATTTCAACAATGAAGGTAAGGGTATTCCAATCCTTCTTAAAAGAGGGAATTGTTGTTGATTTGCAGAAGTACAATGTGTATCGCTGATACTCCCTTCTCTCTTCTCCTCATCTTCCGCGTTCTTTTTGTCAGCCCTGGCGTACGCCTGCATGTCGGCCTTCATCCCCAAATACCTGTATAACTTCTTCCTGAAGGACAACTCTCACGTTATCCAAGGTGAGTTTCTCCATGTACAGTGACACTTGTATAACAAACATCCTCCATCATCCCAGTAAATCAATCTTTAATCTACATAAACATTTCAGTGTTCAAAATGTGCCACTAGTAGGTGTATTTATAGAGCTGCACTAATGAGTTGTCTAATAACACCCTTTTAGTGTGATATTCACAATATACTACAGCCTCTCTGCCTTATTACTTAAAGGAAAACTCCACCCAAACTATCTTTTGGTATTCGTTTCATTAGTCCATTGTTTATAAAGTCCCAAAATGTTTTGCATGCCAACAATGAAGTTTTGAAGATCTATGACTTTCAAAATACAGAAATACAGCCGGTATGATGCATTTTGCCACATTTTTGAACTATATCAACAAGGGACTAATGAAACAAATACTGTACCAAAAGAGTTTTGGGCTGGAGTTTTCTTTAAAGTGTACTGGAGCTGAGACGTCAGTGTAAGTTAAGTTAAGCCACTGACAAATTTTTTTTGTGCATTTTAATAAGTACTGTGTGTCATTGTAAGTTAAGCCTCCAACAAAAGTAAGCTTTCATAGCTTTTTTAATAAGCACAGTGTTCAGAAACATTAATATCCAACAGGAACATCAACAGGCTGCCTTTCTCCGAGTTGATTCGATTTTGGCTTCATATTGTTCCTGAGCTGTGCAAACTAATTTGAATGTGTCTTAATGGAGGCTGCAGCTGAGACCAACGATATTTAGAGATATTATGAACAGAAACCAGAAAGGAATCCCTGTAGCGATCAACAAAATATCAGACACTGTTTCTGCTCGGCTGGTGAACTGGGACAACAAACACATTTTACATTTTAGTCTTTTAGCAGTCACACCACTTTAACTCAATTATCCTGCCACAGTCTCATCTAATCTCACCAGTGTTGGTCTGTCTTGGTTTTTAGTATACTTTTGTTTGGAATAAAAACAATTGAACTCAGTTACGTTTTTGTGTAGAGACAATAAACGACCAAAACGTGTCTTTTTATATCAATTTAGACAATGCCCAATCTAATCTGATGTCACAATAGCTTCTGGGTCTTGTTCAATAGGGCACAACGTAGATAATTGTTTTGTAACAGACACCAATAAATAGTATTCCTCAGATAGGACCACTATAGCTTTTTCACTATATTTTAACTCTCCCTCTGTGCTGCACCTGTTTCAGAGTACCTCACCGTCTTCTCCCAGATGATCGCCTTCCACGACCCGGAGCTCAGCAACCACCTCAATGAGATCGGATTCATACCTGACGTAAGCACTCAAATGGCCCGTGCAGCTCAGTTGGTAGAGCATGGTGCTTGCAACGCCAGGGTTGTGGGTTCGATTCCCACGGGGGGCCAGTATGAAAATGTATGCACTCACTAACTGTAAGTCGCTTTGGATAAGAGCGTCTGCTAAATTACTAAAAAATGTAAATGGAGTCTGGGCTGTGTCGTTTCTTAACGTAAAAACTGTCATAAAACTGACATGAGGGGGCTGAGGGTCCGATAACTGATAAGGGAACAGTTGCAGAAGATAATAATAAAATAATATGCCATTTAGCAGACGCTTTATCCAAAGCGACTTACAGTCATGCGTGCATAAATGTTTTGTGTACGGTGGTCCCGGGATCGAACCCACTACCTTGGCGTAACAAGCGCCGTGCTCTACCAGCTGAGCTACAAAAAGTGTTTATTTCCCTGTGTAGGTGGTCCTAACCTAAAACTGATAGCAGAACAGTGTCTGAGGGGAAGTACTTAACTGGAGGGGCCCTAAATCTGACAGCAGAACAGTCTGAGGAGAAGTACTTAATTGGAGGGGGTCCTAAATCTGACAGCAGAACAGTGGCAAAGGGTACTTGTTAGAAAACGTTTATTTCCTTCTTTGAGTTTACTGATCATGAAAGGTGAGGGACAACGGGGAGGATGGAATCGGGCTCAGTCCCCAGACTCCCTGGTCAGGGATAAAGAATCACCACTATCACACCCCTCTAATAGAGTCCTGGTTGTCATTGAGAGTTTTTTGTTCAGTTGGCCCATCTCAGTTTGGGCCAGGGCCAAGTTCTCTCCACACAGTACACTCGTGATAAATTATACAGGGTCTAATGACAGCCTGGCCTTGCTCTAAGGTCTAATGACAGCCTGGCCTTGCTCTAGGGTCTAATGACAGCCTGGCCTTGCTCTAAGGTCCTCGAACACCCGGCCCTCCATCCCCCGTTCCAGAACACTTTCCCTATTGCGCCACGGGCTCTCTCTCTCTGTCTCTGTCTGTCTCTGTCTCTGTCTCTGTCTCTGTCTCTCTCTCTCTCTCTGTCTCTGTCTCTGTCTCTGTCTCTGTCTCTCTCTCTGTCTCTGTCTGTCTCTCTCTGTCTGTCTCTCTCTGTCTGTCTCTCTCTGTCTGTCTCTCTGTCTGTCTCTCTCTGTCTCTCTCTCTCTCTCTCTCTCTCTCTCTCTCTCTCTCTCGCTCTCTCTCGCCTCTCTCGCTCTCTATTTATTAAATATATACAGTGGGGAGAACAAGTATTTGATACACTGCTGATTTTGCAGGTTTTCCTACTTACAAAACATGTAGAGGTCTGTAATTGTTATCATAAAAAAATCCAGAAAATCACATTGTATGATTTTTAAGTAATTAATTTGCATTTTATTGCATGACATAAGTATTTGATACATCAAAAGCAGAACTTAATATTTGGTACAGAAACAGTCAGTATTAAGCTGCATTAAGTACTGCAATGCATCTCCTCCTCATGGACTGCACCAGATTTGCCAGTTCTTGCTGTGAGATGTTACCCACTCTTCCACCAAGGCACCTGCAAGTTACCGGACATTTCTGGGGGAATTGCCCTAGCCCTCACCCTCCGATCCAACAGGTCCCAGACGTGCTCAATGGGATTGAGATCCGGGCTCTTCGCTGGCCATGGCAGAACACTGACATTCCTGTCTTGCAGGAAATCACGCACAGAACGAGCAGTATGGCTGGTGGCATTGTCATGCTGGTGGGTCATGTCAGGATGAGCCTGCAGGAAGGGTACCACATGAGGGAGGAGGATGTCTTCCCTTTAACGCACAGCGTTAGAGATTGCCTGCAATGACAACAAGCTCAGTCCGATGATGCTGTGACACATCGCCCCAGACCATGATGGACCCTCCACCTCCAAATCGATCCCGCTACAGAGTACAGGCCTCGTGTAACACTCATTCCTTCGACGATACACGGATCGACCATCACCCCTGGTGAGACAAAACCGTGACTCGTCAGTGAAGAGCTCACTTTTTCCCAGTCCTGGTCCAGTGACGGTGGGTTTGTGCCCATAGGCAACGTTGTTGCCGGTGATGTCTGGTGAGGACCTGCCTTACAACAGGCCTACAAGCCCTCAGTCCAGCCTCTCTCAGCCCCTAGTTGCAGATAGTCTGAGCACTGATGGAGGGATTGTGCATTCCTGGTGTTAACTCGTGCAGTTGTTGTTGCCATCCTGTACCTGTCCCGCAGGGTGTGATGTTCGGATGTACCGATCCTGTGCAGGTGTTGTTACACGTGGTCTGCCACTGCGAGGACAATCAGCTGTCCGTCCTGTCTCCCTGTAGCGCTGCTCTTAGGCGTCTCACAGTACGGACACTTGCAATTTATTGCCCTGGCCACATCTGCAGTCCTCATGCCTCCTTGCAGCATGCCCAAGGCACGTTCACGCAGATGAGCAGGGACCCTGGGCATTTTTTGTTTGGTGTTTTTCAGAGTAGGTAGAAAGGCCTCTTTAGTGTCCTAAGTCTCCATAACTGTGACCTTAATTGCCTACCATCTGTAAGCTGTTAGTGTCTTAACGACTGCCACAGGTGCATGTTCATTAATTGCTTATGGTTAATTGAACAAGCATGGGAAACAGTGTTTAAACCATTACAATGAAGATCTGTGAAGTTATTTTGATTTTTACAAATTATCTTTGAAAGACAGGGTCCTGAAAAGGGACGTTTCTTTTTGCTGAGTTTATATATACACTACCAGAAGATAGCCCTATTTGGTAAAAGACCAAGTCCATATTATTGCATGAACAGCTTAAATAAGCAAAGAGAAACGACAGTCCATCATTACTTTAGGACATGAAGGTCAGTCAACACGGAACATTTCAAGAACTTTGAAAGTTTTTTCAAGTGCAGTCGCAAAAACCATCAAGCGCTATGATGGACCGCCACAGGAATGGAAGACCCAGAGTTACCTCTGCTGCAGAGGATAAGTTAATTAGAGTTACCAGCCTCAGAAATTGCAGTCCCAAATAAATGCTTACAGAGTTCAAGTTACAGACACATCTCAACAGCAGCTGTTCAGAGGGACTGTGTGAATCAGGCCTTCATGGTCGAATTGCTGCAAAGAAACCACTACTAAAGGACACCAATAAGAAGAAGAGACCTGCTTGGGCCAAGAAACACGAGCAGTGGACATTAGACCGGTGGAAATGTGGCCTTTGGTCTGCAGTCCAAATTTGAGATTTTGGTTCAAACCGCCGTGTCTTTGTAAGACGCGGTGTGGGTGAATGGATGATCTCTGCATGTGTAGTTCTCACCGTAAAGCATGGAGGAGGAGATGTTATGGTGTGGGGTGCTTTGCTGGTGACACTGTCTGTGATTTATTTAGAATTCAAGGCACACTTAACCAGCATGGCTACCACAGCATTCTGCAGCGAGTACGCCATCCCATCTGGTTTGAGCATAGGACTATCATTTGATTTTCGACAGGACAATGACCCAAACACACCTCCAGGCTGTGTAGGGCTATTTTACCAAGAAAGGAGAGTGATGGAGTGCTGCATCCGATGACCTGGTCTCCACAATCCCCTGACCTCAACCCAATTGAGATGGTTTGGGGATGAGTCGGACCGCAAAGTGAAGGAAAAGCAGCCAACAAGTGCTCAGCATATGTAGGAACTCCTTCAAGACTGTTAGAAAAGCATTCCCAGGTGAAGCTGGTTGAGGAGAATGCCAAGAGTGTGCAAAGATGTCATGAAGGCAAAGAAGAATCTCAAATATAAAATATATTTGATTTGATTTGTTTAACGCTTTTTTGGTTACTACATGATTCCATATATGTTATTTCATCATTTTGATGTTCTTCACTGTTATTCTACAATGTAGAAAATAGTAAAAATAAAGAAAAACCCTTGAATGAGTAGGTGTTCTAAAACTTTTGACCTGTAGTGTATAGTGTCAAGACAAAGTATGTGAAACCTTTGGAATAGCCTGGATTTCTGCATAAATCGGTCATAAAATTTGATCTGATCTTCATCTAAGTCAGCAACAATAGACAAACACAGTCTGCTTAAGCTAATAACACACAAACAATTATATGTTGTCATGTCTTTATTGAACACACCGTGTAAACATTCACTGTGCAGGGTGGGTAAAGTATGTGAACTCTTGGATTTAATAACTGGTTGACCCTCCTTTGCAGCAATAACCTCAACCAAACGTTTTTCCTGTAGTTGCGTTTCAGACCTGCACAATGGTAAGGAGGAATTTTTCGGCCATTCTCTCTTACAAAAACTGTTTCAGTTCAGCAATATTCTTGGGATGTCTGGTGTGAACCGCTCTCTTGAGGTCATGCCACAGCATCTCAATCGGGTTGAGGTCAGGACTCTGACTGGGCCACTCCAGAAAGTGTATTTTTCTTCTGTTGAAGCCATTCTGTTGTTGATTTACTTCTGTGTTTTGAGTCGTTGTCCTGTTGCATCACCCAACTTCTGTTGAGCTTCAATTGGCGGACAGATAGCCTCACATTCCCTGCAAATGTCTTGATAAACTTGGGAATTCATTTTTCCGCCGTTGATAGCAAGCTGTCCAGGCCCTGAGGGCAGCAAAGCAGCCCCAAACCATGATGCTCCCTCCACCATACTTTACAGTTTGGGGATGAGGTTTTGATGTTGGTGTGCTTTTTTTTTTTCTCCACACATAGTGTTGTGTGTTCCCTTCCAAACAACTCCACTTTAGTTTCATCTGTCCACAGAATATTTCTGCCAGTAGTGCTGTGGAACTTCCAGGTGCTCTTTTCGAACTTCAGACATGCAGCAATGTTTTTTTTGGACAGCAGTGGCTTCTTCCGTGGTGTCCTCCCATGAACACCATTCTTGTTTAGTGTTTTACATATCGTAGACTCATCAACAGAGATATTAGCATGTTCCAGAGATTTCTGTAAGTCTTTAGCTCGACACTCTAGGATTCATCTTAACCTTATTGAGCATTCTGCGCGTGCTCTTGCAGTCATCTTTGAGGATGGCCACTCCTAGGGAGAGTAGCAACAGTGCTGAACTTTCTCCATTTATAGACAATTTGTCTTACCGTGGACTGATGAACATCAAGGCTTTTAGAGATCCTTTGTAACCTTTTCCAGCTTTATGCAAGTCAACCATTCTTAATCTTAGGATCTTCTGAGATCTCTTTTGTTTGAGGCATGGTTCACATCAGGCAATGCTTCTTGTGAATAGCAAACTCCACATTTTCTGAGTGTTTTTATAGGGCAGGGCCGCTCTAACCAACATCACCAATCTCGTCTCATTGATTGGACTCCCAGGTTAGCTGACTCCTGACTCCAATTACCTTTTGGAAGTCATTAGCCTAGGGGTTCACATACTTTTTCCAACCTACACTGTGAATGTTTAAATGATGCATTCAATATAGACAAGAAAAATACAATAATTTGTGTGTTTTAGTTTAAGCACACTGTGTTTGTCTATTGTTGTGACTTAGATGAAATTGTATGACCAATTTGTGCAGAAATCCAGGTAATTCCAAAGGGTTCATACTTTTTCTGCCACTGTGTGTGTGTATATAATATATATATATATATATATATATATATATATATATATATATATATATATATATATATATATATATATATCTATATATACATGCTAAAAATTAATAAAGGAGCACTAAATAACACATCCTAGATCTGAATGAATGAAATATTCTTATTAAATACTTTTTTCTTTACATAGTTGAATGTGCTGACAACAAAATCACACAAAAATTATCAATGGAAATCAAATGTATCAACCCATGGAGGTCTGGATTTGGAGTCACCCTCAAAATTAAAGTGGAAAACCACATTACAGGCTGATCCAACTTTGATGTAATGTCCTTAAAACAAGTCAAAATGAGGCTCAGTAGTGTGTGTGGCCTCCACGTGCCTGTGACCTCCCTACAACGCCCTGGGCATGCTCCTGATGAGGTGGCGGATGGTCTCCTGAGGGATCTCCTCCCAGACCTGGACTAAAGCATCCGCCAACTCCTGGACAGTCTGTGGTGCAACGTGGCGTTGGTGGATGGAGCGAGACATGATGTCCCAGATGTGCTCAATTGGATTCAGGTCTGGGGAACGGGCGGGCCAGTCCATAGCATCAATGCCTTCCTCTTGAAGGAACTGCTGACACACTCCAGCCACATGAGGTCTAGCATGGTCTTGCATTAGGAGGAACCCAGGGCCAACCGCACCAGCATATGGTCTCACAAGGGGTCTGAGGATCTCATCTCGGTACCTAATGGCAGTCAGGCTACCTCTGGCGAGCACATGGAGGGCTGTACGACCCCCCCCCAAAGAAATGCCACCCCACACCATGACTGACCCACCGCCAAACCGGTCATGCTGGAGGATGTTGCAGGCAGCAGAACGTTCTCCACGGCGTCTCCAGACTCTGTCACGTCTGTCACATGTGCTCATTGTGAACCTGCTTTCATCTGTGAAGAGCACAGGGCGCCAGTGGCGAATTTGCCAATCTTGGTGTTCTCTGGCAAATGCCAAACGTCCTGCACGGTGTTGGGCTGTAAGCACAACCCCCACCTGTGGACGTCGGGCCCTCATACCACCCTCATGGAGTCTGTTTCTGACCGGTTTGAGCAGACACATGCACATTTGTGGCCTGCTGGAGGTCATTTTGCAGGGCTCTGGCAGTGCTCCTCCTGCTCCTCCTTGCACAAAGGTGGAGGTAGCAGTCCTGCTGCTGGGTTGTTACCCTCCCACGGCCTCCTCCACGTCTCCTGATGTACTGGCCTGTCTCGTGGTAGCGCCTCCATGCTCTGGACACTACGCTGACAGACACAGCAAACCTTCTTGCCACAGCTCGCATTGATGTGCCATCCTGGATGAGCTGCACTACCTGAGCCACTTGTAGTGGGTTGTAGACTCCGTCTCATGCTACCACTAGAGTGAAAGCACCGCCAGCATTCAAAAGTGACCAAAACATCAGCCAGGAAGCATAGGAACTGAGAAGTGGTCTGTGGTCAACACCTGCAAAACCAGTCCTTTATTGGGGGGTGTCTTGCTAATTGCCTATAATTTCCACCTGTTGTCTATTCCATTTGCACAACAGCATGTGAAATTTATTGTCAATCAGTGTTGCTTCCTAAGTGGACAGTTTGATTTCACAGAAGTGTGATTGACTTGGAGTTACATTGTGTTGTATAAGTGTTCCCTTTATTTTTTTGAGCAGTGTATATACCATAGCAAGGTTAAAGGCGCTACAGGCGCTACCCAAGTCGTTATCGGGCTGATGAATGTGCGTCACCTCGGTGGACCAGCCCTGGGGACCTCTTCCAGAGAAAGGCTGAATCTATCAAATAGGAGCCAGGGATTTTATGGTGCCCGGTTTTTAAAGATGGATGGTGGAAGTGTTTGATAACGTGTGTTACTCCGCTACTGAATGAAACACTGACATTGTTCAAAGTTCGGATTTAACCTTTATTTAACCAGGTGGGTCAGTTTTAGCACCATTTTCATTTACAATGACAACCTGAAACCATGAAACCACAGACCATATATCAGTGAAACCATGGTGATTAGATGTGGCTGTCCCTGTCTGAAAACACTTACTGTGGGAAGAAAATAATCACAATTAGATGTTCCACAGGTTTTCCTGTGTGGGTTTGACATGTCACTTTAGGAAAATAAAGAAAGTCACACACTAAAACCATCTAAGAATCAAAATTTCTGCCCACGTCTACATAGTGATTTGAACAAAGGCATTCCGCTACAAAGCATTACCTTGAACAGATTTCTTATTATGGTCTTCCTTTATTGTCAAGCAATGATGCTGTTGTACATTAGTTTCCAAGCCGCCTCTTCACAGAGGTTAACCGAAAGTGCGTGGCGTTCTAATGATGTCATCTGGACACTTGTGAACCTCTGTTTTATTTGTATTTAACTTCCCTTTCAAAGGCAAAGGGATTGAAACATTATTTTCCCAGTCTGGTCGGGGATAATAATATTTGAACTCAGTGTGTTGATACAGCTTTTAATGTTTGATGTCTTATCCAAACCATAAATAATTCACATATGATGTTCGGAGAATGTGGAGAGATGGAGGGATTTTGTGAGTGTTGTTCTACCAAAGTAGTAAATCTGTACGTAGGCTATAAAAAAGCCCAAATGTTAGGCTACCCAGTAACCACAACACGAACCCTCTGTTTGATTTCCCCTGTATACGTGTCAAAGCAGAGTTAGTACAGTGTGCTGTGGTGGTTATAGAACAACAGACAATGTCATATAATACTACTTTGTCTACAATACGGTCTAGTACAGTCCAGTGTATTGTGGCAGTCTCCTCCTGTAATGCTTTAAACCATAGGACCACTACTACCATGCAGCACGTAGGCTAGACTCCCTGGTCCGGTTGTTCAATTTAGGCTTTTTCAATTTGGCCTTCCTTCCCTCCCTTCCTCCCCTGGATGGCATTCACACCTTTCTACTACAACTAATCCCATCAGGCTTAGCCAGGGCTTTGTGAGGAGACTGCTCAAATTGAGGCCGAGGCTCTGAGTAATTAACCAGCTGAAATACATTTAATTCCAATACCCCCCAGAACAGGTGGTTGTTAGTTGCATTTTCTATATCACACCCATGCACTTCTGCCTATGAGAGGGAGAGGGAGAGGGAGAGAGAAGAAGGATTGAGATAATGAGATGTCATTGTTAGCTGTCTCTCCATTTCCAGTACTCAGCAGTTTGTCCTATGTGCCACCACTCACTCACTTACACAAACACACACACACCCAGAGGCAATGCAAACTTAGCAGAAATCAGATCAGACAAACCTTGTATGACCGAGTGTGGCTGACTTACGAAATGTCTCGGCTGAAAAAGTTAAATCGATCTAACAGTTTAGTGTATTTTGTATGACATTGATTTGATGTGTTTTGGGTTGGAATGTGCACTAACAAACGTGTATAGCTAGGACTGTTCCATAAAGAATACTACTGTAATGCATAGAACAGAGTAGAAATGCATGAATTTATTTCTTTCATTGACTATATCCGCTCTCTTTCCCTTGCAGCTCTATGCCATTCCGTGGTTCCTCACCATGTTCACACGTAAGTTGACTTTCTTTTTATTGACCTTCTTTTTATTATTATGAATGTGGGAGTGTCCATATTCTATAGACCTTGACAGGGTGTTGGGTCACAGCGTTTGGAACTCAGAACAGAGCAGTTTGGAAAGGTCAAAGCCTCAAGTACGGTAAGGATTAGCAGCTTTTGACCCAGTAGTGTGACCTTTATACCAACCCAATTAGATTCTGGTTCTATAGTCTACTGGGTTTATATTATACCACAGAGACTGCTGCTATAAAGGCTATTCTAGTCTACTCTATTCTAATCTACTCTATTCGAATCTACTCTATTCTAGTCTACTCTATTCTAGTCTACTCTATTCTAGTCTACTCTATTCTAGTCTACTCTATTCTAGTCTACTCTATTCTCCTCTATTCTAATCTACTCTATTCTAATCTACTCTATTCTAATCTAATCTACTCTAATCTCCTCTATTCCTAATCTCCTCTATTCTCCTCTATTCTAATCTACTGCTGGTCTATTACTTCTGTAGTAATATCTTCCTTATAACCTTTATACGGCTACATAAAGAGTGGACATCATTCTGGTCTACTGGCTGAATACCATTTGGAATTCAGCCAACAAGACAATCACATTACAGATATGGCTAGTCGTTAACTGAAGTAGCCTATGAAAGCATAATTTGCCTACTTAGGCTGTACAGTTCTGTGTCATGCGGTAGGTGAACAGCAGGTGGCAGCATTAACACTTTATCCTATAGTCGCCAAAGAATAGCGGACTCTGAAACAGAGTAGTGTTAGGACATCTGTAGTAATATTACAATATCTAGTTTATATTACTTTAATCTCAGTTGGAGTTTGATAAGATGACACACAAAATTCAGTGTTTTTCCTATTTAATTTTTGGGACATAAAATACACTATATCAGTCAATGGTCAGTTAGCAGACATACAGGAATGGCCAGTTTATTATGTACACCCATCTAGTACCGGGTTGGATCCCCCTTTGCCTCCAGAACAGGCTGAATTCTTTGGGGTATTCTACAAGGTGTTAGAAACGTTCCACAGGTATGTTGTTCCATGCTGACGCGATGCCATCACGCAGTTGCTGCAGATTGGACGGCGGTACATTTCATGCTGCGAACAGCCCGTTCCATCTCGTCCCAAAAGATGCTCTGTTGGGTTGAGGTTTGAGGACTGCGAGGCCACTCAAGTAAACTGAACTCACTGTCATGTTCCAGGCGATATCTTCCACTCCTCAATTGTCCAGTGTTGGTGATCGCGTGCTCACTGGAGCTGCTTCTTCTTGATTTTAGCTGATAGGAGTGGAACCCGGTGTGGTCGTCTGCTGCAATAGCCCATCCGTGACAAGGACCGACGAGTTGTGCGTTCCAAGACACCACTGTTGTACTGCGCCGTTATTTGTCTGTTTGTGGCCCGCCTGTTAGCTTGCACATTCTTTCCATTCTCATTCTACCTCTCTCATCAACTAGCTGTTTTCACCTACAGGACTGCCACTGACTGGATGTTTTTTGTTTGTCGCACCATTCTCGGTAAACCCTAGACACTGTCATGCGTAGCAACAGAGGGCGCCGTTTCTGAGATACTAGATCCGGCGCACCTGGCACCGTCAATCATACCACGCTCAAAGTCACTTAGGTCACTCCATTTTGCCCATTCAACATTCAATCGAACAGTAACTGAAAGCCTCGATGCCTGTCTGCCTGCCTTTATATAGCAGACCATGGCCACATTACTCACTGTCTGTAGGAGCCGATCCATTTTGGTGACACGGGGTGGTGTACCTAATAAACTGGCCGGTGAGTGACTGTTTTACATTTAGTGTTGAAAATTCATCAGTAAATGTCTGGGGCTTTGCATTGATTTTTATTTTATTTGCAGTTCCATAAAATGCCTCTCTACCATCTAAAGCACAGTGTGTGTAGTGTCTCTAAAATACAAAGACACATGAGAATCCTCAAGCATGCCCACCCACATAGACACACGGCTCCCAGGGGCTCTGAGTGTGAGGCCTGCTCCCATCCTTCCCAAACCAGCGTCAGTCCCTCGCCCCTCTCCTCCATCCTACTTCTTGACTGCTAATGCACCCAGCCTAGGAGAGTGTTTGAGGGCCATCTCCCTGCCTCCACACACAACCACACACACACACACAACACACACACACACACACACACACACACACTCTCTGCCCGTCACTCACACCCACCGGCTGCTCAGTCGACTGTTAATGTGCTGAAGAATCTCAGGATTCTCCCAAGGCTTAGCTCCCACTCCTCTGTACCAGTCCTACCACTCCTCTCCTACCACTCCTCTCCTACCAGTCCTACCACTCCTCTCCCACCAATACTACCACACCTCTCCCGCCAGTCCTACCACACCGCTCCTCTCCTACTCCTCATCCTACCACTCCTCTCCCACCAATCGATCATATACAGTCCAACCACTCCTCTCCTACCAGTCCTACCACTCCTCTCCACCAATCCTACACACCTCTCCCACCAGTCCTACACCCACTCCTCTCCCTCTCCACCAATCCTACCACTCCTCTCCTACCAGTCCTACCACTCCTCTCCCACCAATCCTACCACACCTCTCCCACCAGTCCTACCACACCACTCGTCTCCTACTCCTCTCCCACCAATCCTACCACTCCTCTCCCACCAATCCTACCACTCCTCTACCACCAGTCCTACCACTCCTCTCCCACCAGTCCTACCACTCCTCTCCCACCAGTCCTACACTCCTCTCCCACCAATCCTACCACTCCTCTCCCACCAATCCTACCACACCTCTCCACCAGTCCTACCACACCACTCCTCTCCTACTCCTCTCCACCAGTCCTACCACTCCTCTCCCACCAGTCCTACCACACCACTCCTCTCCCTACTCCTCTCCACCAGTCCTACCACTCCTCTCCCACCAGTCCTACCACTCCTCTCCACCAGTCCTACCACTCCTCTCCCACCAGTCCTACCACCCCTCTCCACCCCTCCTCCCCCTCCCCTCCACCAGTCCTACCACTCCTCTCCACCAGTCCTACCACTCCTCTCCCACCAGTCCTACCACACCACCTCTCCTACTCCTCTCCACCAGTCCTACCACTCCTCTCCACCAGTCCTACCACTCTCTCCACTCCTCTCCACCAGTCCTACCACTCCTCTCCTACTCCTCTCCACCAGTCCTACCACTCCTCTCCTCTCCAACAGTCCTACCACTCCTCTCCCACAAGTCCACCACTCCTCTCCCACCAGTCCTAACACCACTCCTCTCCTACTCCTCTCACCAGTCCTACCACTCCTCTCCACAGTCCTACCACTCTACCTCTCCACCAGTCCCTACCACTCCTCTCACTCCTTTCCACTAGTCCTACCACTCCCCTCCTACTCTTCCACCAGTCCTATCACTCCACTCCTACTCCTCTCCACCAGTCCTACCACTCCTCTCCCACAAGTCCTACCACTCCTCTCCCACCAGTCCTACCACCACTCCTCTCCTACTCCTCTCCACCAGTCCTACCATCCTCTCCCACCAGTCCTACCACTCCCCTCCTACTCCTCTCCACCAGTCCTACCACCCTCTCTCCTACTCCTCTCCACCAGTCCTACCACTCCCTCTCTACATCCTACACTCCCTCCCACTCCTCTCCCACCAGTCCTACCACTCCCCTCCTACTCCTCTCCCACCAGTCCTACCACTCCTCTCCTACTCCTCTCCACCAGTCCTACCACTTCTCTCCACCAGTCCTACCACTCCCCTCCCACTCCTCTCCACCAGTCCTACCACTCCTCTCCTACTCCTCCACCAGTCCTACCACTCACACATACAGCCTGCCTAGTATCCACTTCTAGGAACTGGTTATGACATTAAAAGGTGGATGTTGTTTTGATCCAATGTACTGTCATGCCGTCAGAGCCTCTAAGGAACAGGTAGAGGACATTAGATTAGCAAACGTTTAATGGAATAAAAATATAGCGTGGGATGGTACAGGAAGCGGTTGTATTTGGCGTAACAGAACCAAGACCTGTACAGTAGGTTTCCCATTCCACACAGGTCAATGGCAAGCAGCTGTGTGATGTCCTGCAGTATTAGTGTGTCCATCACTCCCTCCTCATATGGGCTATTGGACAGCCAGACACTCAGTACCCCTTCAGCCCATGCTGTATCGCATGCTGTCGATACAGCCTTATGCAATGTAAAGTGCTTAGAGTTTGAGAGAACCTGAAAAAAGCTCTTATAGCTGCAATGTTTTTACTTGCTTTTACTGCTACTAAGTTTGTACTTTATTATGTCGTGATATATGTTTGTCTTGTTAAATGGACCTTGGAATGCACTTTTTTAGTCTCTGTTTAAGAGCATCTGCCAAATGACTGGAATGTAAATCATTACTTCTCTTGTCTCCCTGGGTCCCTCTTAACGATCCCCATATCGCTCTCTCCTCCTCCTCCCGTCTCTTTCTCATCCCTCCTTCTCACCCCCCTCTCTCCTCTCCCCTCCTCTCCTCTCCTCTCCCTCCTCTCCTCTCCTCTCCTCCCTCCCCTCTCCTCTCCCCTCCCTCCTCTCCCTCCCTCTCCTCTCCTCTCTCCTCCTCCTCCCTCGCTCTCCCTCTCCCTTCTGTTTCTGCTTCTGCTTGCCTTTAATGCGGCTAGGGTCTGTGTACTGTAAAAGCACCTTGCAGACAACTGGTGATGTAGAAAAGGCTTTATAAATAAATTGGCATGATTGATGGATCTCCCCGCTCTTCCTCTACAGACGTCTTCCCCCTGCACAAGATATTCCACCTGTGGACACCCTGCTCCTGGGGGAACAGCTCCTTCCCCTTCTGCATCGGGCGTTTGCCATCCTGCAGCAGCTCCGAGACCGCCTGCTGGCCAACGGCTTCGAGTGCATCCTGCTGTTCTCCACTTGCCAGGTAGAGAGAGGGGAGGGAGGGTGAGAGAGGGAGACTGAGAGGAGAGAGGGACAGGGCAAATCAGTCCACTCTTTTTAGTGTGCATCACAATGGTTCCCTTGTTCCCTATAGAGTGCACTACTTTTGACCTTAGACCACATATTCAATTTATAATGCACTGCTTTTGATCGCAGGGAATTCCTATTTAGTGCAAAGTAGGCCACTATATAGAAAAGGCGGCCATTTTGGACAGAGTGTTAGTTTCCCTCCACTCCCTGTTCAGTTTGATTTGATTACTGAACAGGCTCAGTGCTGGACCTCTTGGTTGTTGTATAGATGTAGTTGTCTTTATTGATTTGTTGAATGATAGATGTCCTGTAGGTCCTCCCAGGAGTGCTGATGTGACTTAAGTGAAGTGGCACCATCTTACAGGAACCACTTAATGAGTCCGCTTGAAACGGATCGCTTGGTTTTTATATTCAAACACCCCTTCAAAAAGCCCTCCAAAAATAAGAAGTGCACAGTACGCTCAGGGGAAAAACGATTAGACTTTTAAGATACTATTTTCCTTCTGAACTACTTGTAACACTCTCCTTCCTTGCACCTGGGGGCTCTGACTGCTGTCTTTCTTGGCTTTTAATGATGATGTCCTGGCTTCCAAAGGGCTAATGTGTGTGACTGATGTCTGGTATTCTAGCCTAGCGAATGACAGTGAATGATATCCCTGAAGAGATGCTGTGAGGTCCTCTGCTGAGAGACACTCACGCCCTTTGTGTTTTATAAGCGTGTCACGCTGCTCGGCAGCTGTCGGTAGACTCACCCCGCTGAGAGTGCCATTTGGGAACGTGTAGACTGCTGGGGCGCAGGATAACAGCGTGGCGTTCCAGCGCTGAAAATCTTTCCCGCCTCTGGTGTCCGAGAGGACATGACTCATCGTCCTGATGGATCTCTGTCGAGGCACGGGGCTTTCATCCGTTTGTGCTAGGCGTCAGTTAAAGTGATGAGACGATGATTGAGGCGTGCCAGGGTATTGCCTGGAGCCTTCATGAGATGCCTGGTGTAATTTATTCTGTCTAGGCCACAATGGCAGGATTAGCTGTGAAAAGAAAGAAAAATAACCTGAGAAAAAAACCGGCAAACTTCCAATGAGCGACAGGATCTGATCTTCCTGTTCCGTCTTGTATCCAGTGCATAGATCAGTGTCCTCGGTTCCAACCTCCAGCCCTAATTTCTGACACATTTCAACTGGCTGTGGATTTCAGCCCAGGTCCTCATTTGGCCTCTCATTACGGAAGTGTGTATCGCTTTCTGCTGGTGTCTGTCAGTGAGGTAAAAAGTAATTTGGGGGCCAAATTGTTCAGGAGAGTCTATTAACTGGGCTGCACGGTTCCTAATCTTGTCTGTGTGTGTGGTGTGCAGTGTCTGAAACCTTCAGGTCTCAGGGCATTAGGTACAAAGTAGCTTTCCTACAGAGCATGACCATACAGATTCACTTAGGACACAGCACGCTGGCACTGGATCTTAGATGGGAATGTGCTTTAACCCTGTGAAGAAGCCCTGCCTCCCCTCCCAATACAATCTAGTCATTCTATTTCTTATACTCCCTCCAACCTGACAGTTTTGAGATGCACTAGCTTATGACAATGTCATGTTTGCTGATGTCGATGTGATTTATGCAGAGCATTGGGGGACTGGGTTAATATTCTTTCTACGCATGGCTTCCCTGCTGAGTTTCTCCCAGCGTTGGGCTTTTGGGTGGGTGGAGGAGTTTAGGGAATAGACTTTGTGGGTCAGTTGGCAAGAACAAGTTGCTTTAATGCAACTTTGAGAGTAGTAGTTTGAGTGTGAGAATGACTCGACACAATCTATGGGGCCTCTTCTGTCTCACTCTACACCACGGTAGTGAAGTTCTCTAACAACCCCCGGTACATGTTCAGATCACTACCTACCTCTCCCATCAGTCCCCCCACCGCAAAGTATCGAGGTGTCAGTGATAGAAAATCCGGGGGCGGCAGCATCCATAATGAAGTGTATCTCACAAAGCTCTCAACGCCCGGGGATATCTCAATCAGTTTCCCTTAAACCCCATTGCCAAACTGAAACGGCGATTACGCCGTTTGCCTGAGAGGCGGGTGACATTAAAGTTTAAATAACAGTCGTGAGACGGCAGATGTTTTTATGCCGAAGGAGACGCTAGGGTACTCCTTAAAAACCTGGATGGCTGACTGGCTGCTTCTGCTGCTGATGCCATTTGTGCTCTCTTGGTCTCTCTCTCTCTCTCTCTCTCTCTTATCGCTCTTTTCTCCTCTCTCTCTCTCGCTCGTTCTCTCTCTCTTTATCTCTCTTCATCTCTCCTCCCCTCTCTCTATCTCTACCCTTCGCTTCTCTTTATCTCTCTTTATCTCTCTCTCTATGCTGCTACACATCACTGTGTTTTATTGGCAAACTCCAGCAGGCACATGTGATGAGAGAAAAACAGGGGAAAGTAGAGGATTCCTTATAGAAGGTAAAATATGTTAGCCCTGGATTAGCTGGGGCTGATTCTGGCTGGGGCTCTGTGTGTGTGTGTGTGTGTGTGTGTTGAAGTAAGCACAGCTGCCAGCTTCAGTATTACCACTGGTATCCCAACGCCTGGGCCATAGGACATCACTCACTTACCAGCCTTTCCACCTGTACTGACACTTCAAACTAAGACCCATTCACACAAATCTATTACCAGGAATAACCCACTAAATGACTAGGTCTCTCCCCTGTTTTAATAGGTGGGACTTGATACTAGGGCTAAGGGTGGACCATGTTGTCACAAAAGTGCTTTGCAGGTATGAAGGGGTTAGTGGGTTCAGGTGCTAGTTTGCAGCAAGGTAAACCTCCAGTGGTTTAGTTGCTGGTTCAACTCCCCAGTTTTAGATTTAGTATGCTGGCATTGTAGCGCTCATCATTTAGCATTGAGACGTGTGGTGCATATTGGGCTGAGAAACACCGGAGTTCCTCTCTCTCTCTCTCTATTTGTGGCAACTCCGGAGGAGAGAGAGAGAGGGGGGTTGTGTGTATGTGTGAAGTTCACCCTTCTGCCAATGGACAAATCATCAATGCTGTCAGTGCACAAGTTGTGTGTGTGTGTGTGTGGGAGGGAGGGAGTGTTGTTGTTCATACTACTATGTGCCCCCCTTTCTCTCTCTCTTCTCTCTCTCTCTCTCTCTCTCTCTCTCTCTCTCTCTCTGTGTCTCTGTCTCTCTCTCTCTGTCTCTCTCACCTTCTCTGTCTCTCTGTCTCTCTCTCTCTCTCTCTCTCTCTCTGTCTCTCTCTCTCTGTGTCTGTCTGTCTGTCTGTGTGTCTCTGTGTCTCTCTGTCTCTCTGTCTGTCTGTGTCTCTGGTCTCCTGTCTGTCTCTCTCTCTCTGTCGTCTGTTCTGTCTGTCTGTCTGTCTGTCTGTCTGTCTCTCTGTCTCTCTGTCTTCTCTGTCTCTCTGTCTCTCTGTCTCTCTGTGTCTCTCTGTCTCTGTCTCTCTGTCTCTCTGTCTCTGTCTGTCTCTGTCTCTCTCTGTCTCTCTCTCTCTCTCTCTCTCTCCTCTCTTTCTCTCTGTCTCTCTCTCTGTCTCTCTCTCTCTCTCTCTCTCTCTCTCTCTGTCTCTGCTCTCTCTGTCTGTCTCTCGTCTCTGCTCTCTCTCTCTCTCTCTGTCTTCTCTCTCTCTGTCTCTCTCTCTCTGTTGTACCTCTTTTTGCTGGAAGTGTGTCTTGAATACATTCGTGTGTGATTGCATGCAATATTCATCTCTGACCCTAGGCACTTCGACATGCCTGCCTTCACGGTCACTGTAAAGCCTGATGAATGAGTGTATTAAGCACACTTGCTTTTTCGTGACCATAGTTCAAATATTGTAGATAGTTGAATGAAGGGGTATTTTCAGACCAGTTAAAATGTTTGTAGTTTATTTTATGATGGGAAAGAAGCCTTCTCGCATTCCACACACACACACAAATGTTCACGACCTTCACCTGCCTCTCCCTTACTTAAAAGAGCTGCCTCCTCTCTCGCTCTGGCTCTCTCTCTCTCTCTCTCTCTCTCTCTCTCTCTCTCTCTCTCTCTCTCTCTCTCTCTCTCTCTCTCTCTCTCTCTCTCTCTCTCTCTCTCTCTCTCTCTCTCTCTCTCTCTCTCTCTTTCTTTCTATTTCTGCTCTCTCTCTTTCTATTTCTGTCTCAGTGACTGGAATAAAAGTTAAAGTCAGAATAAAGTTACAAGTGGCGGGCTCTTAGTGTCCGGACTCCTTTCCTCTGCCCTCAGTAGACAGTGAATGGTGCCAGAATCATTTCAATTCTCACACAGCAAGGCTATTACAGTTAAGAGCGAGGACTGTTCCCCCAGTGTGGGAGGTGAGTACACCTTACACCGTCCTAGGTTCACTTGAGTCATACAGATCGAGCCGGCCTCTGTCTGACTGGCCAAGAGACATGTTAGGGACGTTCATATGCCCTTAGTGGCACGCCGAGATGGCTGGCTCCAGTCTGAACTCCTGACCCGGATAGCTCTAGTCTCACCTGATCGTTTGTGAACTGTTAAGCGTGGCACCCCACATGACAGCATGCTCAAGATTAGTAAAAGTGTTATCTTTGTGTCATTCATTTTCGAAGGCAAGATTAGAACGCAGAATTCGCTCCTGGGAATTCAAAGAGATTGGGGGTTAGAATTAAGTTGAATGAGGAAGTAAAGCGAGGCAGCAGGACTAAGTAAGGTAAATTAAGCGAGGCAGGGGTAAGTAAAGCGAGGCAGGACTAAATAAGGTAAAGTTAAGCTGAGGCAGGACTAAGTAAGGTAAGTTAAAGCGAGGCAGGACTAAGTAAGGTAAGAGGGCCAGCGAGGGGCAGAGTTCACAGTAGGGGAAGTGAGCGAGGCAGGACTAAGTAAGGGAGTAAAAGCGAGGCAGGACTAAGTAAAGGGAAGTACAGCCCGAGGCAGGACTAAGTAAGGGGAAGTAAGAGGACTAGGTAAGGTATTAAAAGCGAGGGCCAGGACTAAGTAAGGTAAAGTAAAGCGAGGCAGGACTAAGTAAGGGAAGTAAAAAGCGGAGCAGGACTAAGTAAGGGGAAGTAAAGCGAGGCAGGACTAAGTAAGAGAGTAAAGCGAGGCAGGCACGGTGGATTCTTTTTCGCCCTCACGGCATTTCGAACATAGCGTCTCAGCCTGCTGATTGGTCACCTCCTTATTTCCTCTGTTAGTTCAACATGTTGCCTTTAGGGTAATCATATGGCTTTCTCTCTTGTTTTGAAACTTGGCACAAACACACACACACATTACAATGGCTGGCTGGCTTGGCAGCAGGGAGGCCCCTGTCTTGGGTATACTGATGACTGCAGCATTTGCATTCCATGCAACATTGGCATCCGTCTCAATGAGAGCACAGCTCACCAGGCCTGATGAGGTGTAGTTCTAGACATGTAGCTGGGAGTAATACAATCACCAAGAGCTGCCCAGACCACTTCTCAGACAGGAAGTAGAGATATTTGGATGGAGCAGAAGTAGTGAGGATCTAAAGGGTTGGATTGAAAGTGGATTGAATAGGGTTGCTTTATGGGTTTTGTGTGTGTTTTGTGTGTTTGTTTGTGTGTGTGTTTGTGTGTGCGTGTGTTTGTGTGTGCGTGTTCACTTTATACCATTTTAACCAGAATGGCCCCGAGGCTACAGTGCCTCCCGCTCAGCCAATCAATTTGCATTTTAAATGTAATCGAAAGAAAGTGCCGAAATGCAAATTTGTTTTTTCTGGTTACAGTAGACCATCTATTTACAGCCTATAGACAGTGTACACATTGACATATAGGGAGCGTTGGCCAGTGGTTCAGTTGTCTCTTCCCTCTGTTGTGTCTGATTGAGGCTGTAGTACTAGTCCACTACCCTATCATTCAGTCCACACCCCGCCACCACAGGCTGTTGGCACAGACACATTTTAAGGCACAATCTTGATTTGTGTTTCAGCCCTAAAACACCAGCCAATGGAGTAGTACAATCATATCTTGGGTTATGGTAGGCCGGGGACAAGACAGTTGTACTTAGTCATGCATTAAGTTATATTCTTCATGAATCAAGGGGTATTTCATTAAGGCCATTCATTGAATAGAAGAGACCATATCCCAGACTGTGCCATTTTAATTGGGTTCCATATCCCACACTACCTACCTAGCAGTTGCCGGTGTCCCTCCAGTCCAGCAGTTGGTTTATGGCCCCCGACTGTATGCAGAGCCCCCCTCATTCAGTAAAGCGCCATAATCAACTGAATGGGGTCACATCTGTCTGACAGAAGGTTTAGCTCTAACACACACACACTGCCCAGCTGAGGCAGGGCTTATTCGGCAGTTTGTCAATCTCTCCTCCTCAGGTATTAGGCTAGCCTCTGTTTGCTGGAGGAGTGTGTGCATGCGTGCGTCGTATGTGTGTGTGTGTGTGTATGTGTATTGATGCATGCATTGTGATTGCATCCAGCATTCATGACCCTGGGCAGTGGGGAGTGTGATTGCCCTCACCTCTCTCTCTCTCTCTCTCTCTGTCTCTGTGTCTGGTTGGCTGGAGAGGAATCAGGCTGCTGAGACTGACTTCCTGTCTGTAACCATATATTTTAGCGAGGTCCTGTGGCCTGAGAGCATGCCGCCTCTATGTTTGCCTGTCTTGACAAGCCCTCACCCCTCCATTTCCAGGAATAAGTGCAGCTCATATTTTGATTTCGTCTGTGTAAACCAGGCTAAAAGCTCTCAGTAGCCACTTTTCATTAGCACAGAAAAGAGCAGGGGATTGAAATAAAGAAGAAAAGGAAGGAGGATTCTGAATCTAATCCTCTAATCCAGTGAGTTCTGTTCTCTAGTCCCCCGCTCAAGTACACCCACCCTGACACACTGGAAGGGGAGACGGAGAGGAGGAGTCTCGGTGGGGATGAAAAGGAACATTCAACGTTTCGATCAAAGAAGCTGCTTTGTTTTGTGAGTCAAGGAGATGTTGAGTGAAGGAAGGGGTTGTCTATCACAGCTAGTCTATGGGCCCCTGGTTTGCACGTAGCCATACATACACACACACACACACACACACACACACACAGACACTGCTGGTAATAGTCAGGGTGTTTGTCATCAACTATTATACATTATTTATTTACGGTATCTGCCTCAAAGGTCAAACTAGTATAATTGGCAGGGAAGTAGTGGAAGTGGCTCACGTTTGCGCTAAACCTTGGTGCTAATTTGCATAACCTTCTCTACTTTTGTGCGAGGTGAGAGGACTGCAGAAAAGACATGGATAAAGGCGTGAAGTTGTTTTAGATGTCATTCATGGGTTCTGGTGTTTGTGAAGTCATTCATTCACTTTCACAGACACACCCGTTTTTATCAGGATTCCACCACTTAGTAGGAACTCTCCACTCAGGCCTTTCACGCTGCAATCGAACTGCTTCAGCTCCCATCTGATGATTTTTTAAAAATGTAAAACATTTTTTGTTTACATATTTAATTACTTCTATGTGCTGCAATTCAGCTTCTATCTGCACCAATCGTATAAATAAATAAATAAATATCAATAATAAAAACATAGTAACCATATGAGCAGCCTATTATCTTTGGTTTCCCTTCCTATTCCTTCATCCAGAGATTGACATTGGGCGCTGTGTCAAAGTCCATCAACCTGTTCTGCTGGACTCCCAAGAGCGCCACATACCACCGTCAGCATGCCCAGCCCCCCAAGGCCCAGGGAGACTGCAGCACCAACAACCAGCAAGGCAGCCTTCTACTCTTCAGACTACCAGGACACCCAAGAGACGGACCTGGTGAAAGGCGCTCCTCCATCATCACACCCGACGCACACTCACCACTGGTGGACACATTCACTCACTCACTCCCACTCACGCACTCACATATACAGCTCTGGGAAAAATGTATAGACCACTGCACAATTTTCTTAAATCAACATCTCTGCATGTATGACCATTCCATTCCAGTGTCTGTTGAATTCCAGCTCAGGCACACCTTATTCCTCACCCCTGAATTAGGTACTGATTAGGTGATCACATAGACCAAATCTTATTTAACGAGGAAAATCTATAAAAACCACTGCTGTGGTCATCCTTTATCCTCTTGCAATAGGAACAGCTGGATAACAAAAGCATTTTTAATAGTACCTCAAAGTAATATTAATCCAAAATAACTATTGACCATACCAAAGTTGAAAATAAAAGTTTTAAGGTAAGGGAAGAAGGTTCAATTCTGGCTTTACTGGCAGAGGATACAGTGAGCGTCAGGTTTAGCTCCATCCATAAAATTTCAAAAACAGGCGGTTCATAAGAACAAGGTCAAGCAGCAGACATTGTTGACATGACTACAGACCGGCAGAGGCGCGACTCTCTACTGGCCGGGATGGCGCCAGCTCATTCGAATGGCCTCAACAACCAGTAGGATGACATCAAGTGACCTACAAAAAGAATGGCAAGCGGCTGGGGTGAAGTGCACAATGAGGGCAGTTCGAAACAGGCTCTGAGGCTGGGCTGAAGTCGTGCAAAGCTAGAAAAAAGCCCTTCATCAATGAGAACCAAGAAAGGCCAGGCTGGGAGTTTGCAAAAGACCAATGATTGGACCGT